>NC_052309.1:21151190-21451190 GCF_016432855.1 Salvelinus namaycush | reverse complement strand
TAAATTCCAGAAAGTCAGTGTGGAAAATTATTGTTGTCTATTAACAATGACAAGCCACCGGGGTCTAACAATCGGGATGGAAAATTACTGAGGAAAATAGCGGACGATATTGCCACTCCTATTTGCCACATCTTCAATTTAAGCGTACTGGAAAGTGTGTGCCCTCAGGCCTGGAGGGAAGCTAATGTCATTCCGCTACCCAAGAATAGTAAAGCCCTCTGTTACCAGCCTGTTACCAACCTTTAGTAAACTTCTGGGAAAAAATGTGTTTAACCAGATACAATGCTATTTCAAAGTAAACAAATTGACAACAGACTTTCAGCACTTATATAGGGAAGGACACTCAACAAACACGGCACTTACACATATGACTGATGATTGAGTGAGAGAAATTGATGGTAAAATGATTGTGAGGGCTGTCTTGTTAGACTTCAGTGCAGCTTTTGACATTATCGATCACAGTCTGCTGCTGGAAAAACGTATGTGTTATGGTTTTACACCCCCTACTATAATGATAATAAAGAGTTACTTGTCTAACAGAACACAGAGGGTGTTCTTTAATGGAAGCCTCTCAAACATAATCCAGGTAGAAGCAGGAATTCCCCAGGGTAGCTGTTTAGGCCCCTTACTTTTTTCAATCTTTACTAACAACATGCCACTGGCTTTGAGTAAGGCCAGTGTGTCTATGTATGCGGATGACTCAACACTATGCACGTCAGCTACTACAGCGACTGAAATAACTGCAACACTTAACAAAGAGCTGCAGTTCGTTTCGGAATGGGTAGCAAGGAATAAGTTAGTCCTAAATATTTCCTAAACTAAAAGCATTGTATTTGGGACAAATCATTCACTAAACCCTAAACCTCAACTACATCTCATAATGAACAATGTGGAAATTGAGCATTTTGAGGTGATTTACCTACTTGGAGTAATCCTCGATTGTAAACTGTAATGGTAAAAACATATTAATACAACAGTAGCTAAGATGGGGAGAAGTCTGTCCATAATAAAGTGCTACTCAGCCTTCTTAACAACACTATCAACAAGGCAGGTCCTACAGGCCCTGGTTTTGTCGCACCAAAACTACTGTTCAGTCGTGTGGTCAGGTGCCACAAAGAGGGACTTAGGAAAATTGCGGCATCGGCTGGCCGTTAAAAGTACACAGAGAGGTAGCATTAATGACATGCATTTCAATCTCTCATGGCTCAAAGTGGAAGAGAGATTGACTTCCTCATTACTTGTTTTTGTAAGAAGTGTTGATAAGCTGAAGGTACCGAGCTGTCTGTATAAAATACTAGCACACAGCTTGGAGACCCATACATACCCCACAAGACACGCCACCAGAGGTCTCTTCACAGTCCCCAAAGCCAGAACAGACTATGGGAGGCGCAAAGTACTAAACTCACTAAAAAAAGAAACGTCTCTTTTTCAGGACCCTGTCTTTCAAAGATAATTCGCAAAAATCCAAATAACTTCTCAGATCTTTATTGTAAAGGGTTTAAACACTGTAACCATGCTTGTTCAATGAACCGTAAACAATTAATGAACATGCACCATGGGAACGGTCGTTAAGACACTAACAGCTTACAGACGGTAGGCAATTAAGGTCACAATTATGAAAACGTAGGACACTAAAGAGGCCTTTCTACTGACTCTGAAAAACACCAAAAGAAAGATGCCCAGGGTCCCTGCTCATCTGCGTTAACGTGCCTTAGGCATGCTGCAAGGAGGCATGTGGACTGCAGATGTGGCCAGGGCAATAAATTGCAATGTCCGTACTGTGAGACGCCTATGATAGCGCTACAGGGAGACAGGACGGACAGCTGATCGTCCTCGCAGTGGCAGACCACATATAACAACACCTGCACGGGATCGGTACATCCGAATATCACACCTGTGGGACAGGTACAGGATGGCAACAACAACTGCCCGAGTTACACCAGGAACGCAGAATCCCTCCATCAGTGCCCAGACTGTCCACAATAGGCTGAGAGAGGCTGGACTGAGGGCTTGTAGGCCTGTTGTAAGGCAGGTCCTCACCAGACATCACCGGCAACAACATCGCCTATGGGCACAAACCCACCGTCACTGGACCAGACAGGACTGGCAAAAAGTGCTCTTCACTGACGAGTCGTGGTTTTGTCTCATCAGGGGTGATGGTCGGATTCGCGTTTATCGTCGAAGGAATGAGCGTTACACCGAGGCCTGTACTCTTGAGCGGGATCGATTTGGAGGTGGAGAGTCCGTCATGGTCTGGGGCGGTGTGTCACAGCATCATCGAACTGCGCTTGTTGTCATTGCAGGCAATCTCAACACTGTGCGTTACAGGGAAGACATCCTCCTCCCTCATGTGGTAGCCTTCCTGCAGGCTCATCATGGCATGACAATGCCACCAGCTCGTTCCGTGCGTGATTTCCTGCAAGACAGGAATGTCAGTGTTCTGCCATGGCCAGCGAAGAGACTGGATCTCAATCCCAAGCCCTACGTCTGGGACCTGTTGGATCGGAGGGTGAGGGCTAGGGCCATTCCCCCCAGAAATGTCCGGGAACTTACAGGTGCCTTGGTGGAAGAGTGGGGTAACATCTCACAGCAAGAACTGGCAAATCTGGTCCAGTCCATGAGGAAGAGATGCACTGCAGTACTTAATGCAGCTGGTGTCCACACCAGATACTGACTGTTACTTTTGATTTTGACCCCCCTTTGTTCAGGGACACATTATTCCATTTCTGTTAGTCACATGTCTGTGGAACTTGTTCAGTTTATGTCTCAGTTGTTGAATCTTGTTATGTTCATACAAATATTTACACATGTTAAGTTTACAGAAAATAACTGTTGACAGTGAGAGGACGTTTCTTTTTTTGCTGAGTTTACATAGAGCCAGGATTACATGGAACTCTATTCCACAGCAGGTAACTGATGCAAGCAGTAGAATCAGATAAAAAAAAGCAGGTAAAAAGACACCTTATGGAACAGCGGGGACTGTGAAGTAACACAAACATAGGCACAGACACATGCATACACACTATACACACACGTACATATGGATTTTGCTTTGTAGATACTGTATGTGGTAGTGGAGTATGGGCATGAGGGCACACAATTAGTGTGTTGTGAATTCTGTAATTAATGTATTGTAATGTTTTTAAAATTGTATAACTGCCTTAATTTTGCCGGACCCCAGGACGATTTGGCAGCAGCTAATAGGGATCCATATTAAATACAAATACAAATGCCTATCCCCATTTTACCTTTCAATCACGATGACAGCTGTAGCTATACTGTGCATCGGGAATTGCTGCTATTAATGATTGGCATGCATTCAAAAGCAGGATAAAGTGTTCTTATTCTGCAGATATCCGAGGTTATCAACTTGGTATTCATACCATGATTGAATCGTAACCAAACATTAATATCTACAATTATTGCAACAATCATTAAACTTTTTATTCTGTTTAACTAAGCTTTCTGTTTGCTTTATTACCATATACATTGCTGTCTGCAGGGACATTTGATTAACAGGATTGGATTAATTGTGTGTTTGTTTAATGCCGCCCACACGAGTGGCAAACCCTCTGTGTGATAGTCTGCAACAGCACACTGCTGATGCTTGCCTCAGACATTCTATTGGATTCTATATCTGTGCCTCTGCATATAACGTCTTATTTGTGACGGTTGCCATTAACTACTGTATGTAAGCGATATCAGCGGAATGAATAGCATTCCACTTAAACCTTACTTCTCTTGTTTCAAGACCTTCCATGCTGAACCACTTGAATCTTCACTTTATTTTCCCTCTGACTCTCTCCCTCTTGCTCCACTTGTGCTTCTGTAGATCTTCCCAAGCTAGCCAGGCTTGAAATCCAATTTTGTTGCAGCCCTATAGCGAAAAATCCTAAAAGCTAACATTCATTACACAGAAGCCAATACAGCAATACATTGCAACGTTATTTTCTATCTCTGTGATGCCAACAGGTGGTTAAGTGCAATGGTAGGAGTCTGGGTAATTGTCTAAATGGATCTTCACAGCCAATGCTTGTTTAGGGTACAGAACACTTGCTTGCTGAGAGTCTGTTCATTATCCAGACTCTGTTCTTGTCATCTACAGGTGCTTCAAATGAATTGGTTTGGTGATTTTCTCTAGCTTGCAGTAAATGTAATACACAGCACTATGTAAGTTCATATTAACTACCTCTTATACCATCAGGCAGCTCTCTACTGCTTGCAGCTAGTAGAAACACAATGCAAAGATACAGTATCAACAATGTTCACAGAATTTCTAAGAGGCACTATAGATCAATGGTGAACTACAACATCAATAGTGCACATCCCACCAATGAAACAAAATCAGAGGATGGTTTTGCGATGGGTAACCGGGGTTCTACATGCATTCTATATGTGTGTGTTGAGTTTGCAACATGATGAAATAATCATGCAGCTTACAGTTCTTTGTAGGTCTTACTTGTCATACCACACTACAGGGTACTGGGTACTGGGTAGACATGCACATAGAGAGTTTGAGAGCAGAGCTCTCTCCGCATGGAGAGACCGAGGGTAAAGCACTCAAATCTTATTTAGGTGGATTTTCAAATTTACTGAAGACATCTGTTTGTAAGGGCATGTAAGCTGTTCTGCTATAGACACAGCAATCCCAACATAATTTAATAAGCCACTCTCACTCTGAATTATGAAATGTACTGCCATCTTCAGAAGACACCATTAATTTATCTAGTGGATATGTGGTAGTTTCATTTCAGTGTTCTCTTCTGTCTTAATTTCCTCACTGCTTTCACTTTGAGAGATTGATATCTGCTATCTCTGGGTGAATGTGACAGTTTGTTCTGACAGGCAACTATATTTTTTAATCGCAAAGCTATTTGAGAGGAGAGTTCCATGCTGGTTATTATCTGATAAATCGGATGCTTGCCTTTAAAACAATACTGAATTGGCAATGAACTACATTTCTGTCAGGGCCACAACCACTACTAAACTCTGCAATGACAGTGGAAATATAGTTGGATACACAGAGGAACCATTCCAGACTCATAACAAGATCCTGCCTGACAAGTAAATATTGGAATGATATGAATTTGCAGCGGGCAGAGCAACCATTTATTTGAGCTATAGTGAGTAGCAGCAGCAGGCAATCTATTGGCTGTGGACAGGAGACAGAGTGAGGGAGGGATGGGCTTTTGATCTCCCATAAAGCTGCCAGCCACTCTCTCTTCCCAGAAGCTTCCATATTTCTTCATTAAATGAGACTGGACTCTGTCAGGACCCAATTTGTGCCCAAGACTCAATCTCTGGATGCTCACTGTAGCGTTGTCGCCAACCAAGGGAGTCATTCTATACTGTACGCACGCATGCACGTACGCACACACACACACGCACACGCACACATACATACACACACGAGCGCACACACATGCATCCATGCACACACACGCATCCATGCACACACAAACATTACACATAGACACATACCCTTTCTTGTTGTGTGCTAGCTACAATACCATTTATTTGGGGATTGTGGTCAGTCGTTGTTTCCCTTTTCATTGAGGTCAACTTCTTCTCTGGCAGTATATGATCCCCTTGGATAATTTAGAGCACCATGGTATCAAGCTTTGGTCATCCCCTAATTGACCTAAGCTCTCACTAAACACTATGTACATTAACCGTACATACATGGAATGTCTTGTGATAGGCCAGACACTTGCCACAGAGCAATCCCTATGGAATTGTCCTTCCCGGTGGTAATGGTGGTGCTCAGCTGTAAAGGGTACTATATAGACCTGTACAGCTAGCAACCTCATCCATCAGTGTCAGCTCTAATATTGTGTTTCCCCCGGCTCCCAATGGGCACATAGTGTTTTTGTTTACGTAATTTATGTTTTCAGACTTGTGTACTCACTGGCCCTCGCCTGGCGTTGCTCACTGACATCCTCCTGCCAAACCACATAAAAGCAATTTCAGCGTTACATGCACCCAGCTTATTAAAATGCCTCAGCATGATGACACGACTCTGCTCTCTCTCCCCCCGCCGGTGGACTTGGATGTGACTTCAGACCAGCAGACCGGGGAAATGGTCTCAAAATACATTTTTCCATCAAAATTTCCTCTGTCCCCAAATCTAATCCCCACTGTGGTGAAATATAAATTCATGATGCACCACAGAAACAAGTGTGAAGTGGTGAATTCCTCTTCAATACTTTGGAGTGATGAGGATGGTAGACAAGGTGAGATATTGGTTGTGGACTGGCCATGTTAACTGCTAACTGGGAGGCCTCATGCTGTCCGTCTGTTGCTGTCTGCCTGCCAACTCTGTTGGATCCCCATGAAGACTGGTATATGTCCTGTCCTGCAGGTAGCAGGCTGGCTGGAATGGGCGGGTCGGGCTGGAGGGGTTGGACCACTCTCTCAGTGTGAGAAAACTGGGCATGAATGGCCTGGTATAGGCCTTGTCTGGCTGTGTATGAGTGAACAGCCCAGCTAGACATGCCTGGTCACAGTGAGTTTAATGAGCCAGTCCCTGTCCTCTCCTGTGTCTTTGTCCGTCCGCCCGTAGAAGTACAGGCCTCTACTGGGCAGCTGGCTCTACCCTGGCTACATCTGATCCATCTGGGAGATAGTGAGATAAGCAGACCAGGAGACAGAGAGGGAAGGGAAGGGAGAGATATGGTGAGGTAGGGTGGTAAAGGAAGATAGTTGAATGGTGTGATTCAGGGCCTGGTGTCAGAATGCTGATGAGAGATGTGTGGGGAGCGCGACATATGTAGCATATCTGATCTGCTCTAGTAGGCCTTCTGGGGGCCTTCTACACAGAGCTGCTCTCCAGCCAAGGCCATTTATCCCACAGCCAGTGTGACCTAGCCCAGCCTGACTCTGTTTCTGACACACACAGGACCGGTTCCAGGCATAAGCAACATAAGCGGTCGCTTAGGGCCCCCGGCCGCTAATTATTATAAAAAATTGTAGGAACTCAGCCAGGGTCTCAAAATGTGGTTGTGCATCAGCAGTTTTTTTTCTTCTTATATGATTCACTGACAGTCAATAAATTAGCCATGTCAGCTAACAATGTTTAGATTGGTAGTTAGTCTAGCCAGCTATCTAAACTCGTAGTAATCATGGTCTAATACCGACCGGGCACGTGCCCAGGGTCCCTGACCTCTAGGCGTCCCCATTGATTTTGTTAGTCCTTCTCACTCAGATATCACATTAATATGGCATAAGTCATTACAAAATGTGTAGAATTGCAGGAAATTTGCTGTAAAACTGCAACAACAAAATAATCTCTGCGCCATGGCAAAATTAGTACAATTGCATGAAATGTCTTATAAAATTGCAACATTTTCTCTCCGCCCCATGACAAAATGTGTAGAATTTCCATTTAGCTCTTATCCAGAGTGAATTACAGGAACAATTAGGTTTAAGTGCCTTGCTCAAGAGCACATTAACAGCTTTTTCATGTAGTAAGCTCAGGGATTCAAACCTGCGATCTTTCGGTTACTGGCCCAAAGCTCTTAACCACTAGGCTACCTGCAGGAAATTAACTTTAAAACTAAAATGTTTCTCTCCACCGTCAAGAGGGAGGCCACTAAAATGTTTTGCTCAAAAGGCTAGGGCACACACACACACAATGCGAGAGATTGGACTCTGTAGTCTGTAGTTTTTTCCCATTTACCTTGAATACTACAGAGTGTGGCTCACGTTCAGTGGGACGGAAATAAACTATTCCAGAGTGAGCATGACAGACTAATGATTGTCACCTCCTTAGTGTCACTTCTTTCAAAGAATAGGATTATGGCAAATTTACAGTTCATGTTTGGTGAGATTAGCGTCCAACCCAAGCTCTCTCTCTCTCCCTCTCTCCCTCTCTCCCCTCTCCCCATCTGGTTCATAAGCCACACTTACGACACACTTAAAGAGTACAGAGAGAGAGTGCTTGTAGCGTTCATATTGCCCTCGTTTTGGTGGATGAGAGAGCATACATTTGATCCTGATAACTCTTCCCTCAGTGAGGCGGGAGGGAGAGGCAGCCATTGAAGCTAATGACAGCACTTTATTCCTCATCACTTTGTTGGCTCCCCCCTGGTTGCCCTCCACTTCCTTAGGCGTTGGGCTGATTACACAGCCAGATTGATGCCTGTCATCACCCCCCTGGGAATGGGAACATTGAACTAGTAGTCTCTAAACATATAAAACCAATGGAACCTGCAGTCAGCCACAGCTACACTAACTTTCATCTTGGAGTGTTTCAAACACCATGAGGACCACGGTAGCTTTGGTCAGTTGGGTTGATGAGGAGTAGATTTATTCGTAGCAGGACTTGGATCTTGCCGTTGCCTTCCATCCGTCCTGATTTCATGGTCATAGCCACTGAGATCGGTAGAGGAGAGGGAGAGAGGGAGGAGATGGAGGAGACAGTAGTTGGGCGCTAAAGAGAGGTCTCTACATCTTTTGTTCTCCCCTTCCCTTGCTCTGTGTGTGTGTGTGTGTGTGTGTGTGTGTGTGTGTGTGTGTGTGTGTGTGTGTGTGTGTGTGTGTGTGTGTGTGTGTGTGTGTGTGTGTGTATGTGGCATTAGAACGTACATGCTTTCATCAAAGAGAAGAAGAGGGGTTGGGGTCAATTCCATTTAAATTCCAGTCAATTCAAGAAGTACAGTGAAATTCCAATTATTTCCAATATTTTTCAATTATGAAAATGTGGATTTGGAATTGAAATTGGAATTTGTTTTTTTACTTTCTAAATTGACTGGAATTTAAATGGTATTCAAAACCACAAATATACTGCTTGTTTTTAGGTCACCAATTTTGCTCTGAACAAGATATACCACGAATTCACATAGTGTGACAGTAGATTTAGATGTTATTAGGATCCCCATTAGCCGATGCTAATGGTGACAGCTAATCTTACTGGGGTCCGACACATTACAAAAAATACATTACAGACAAAATACATTACAATTGACACACTGTACATTTAAAACATTAACATGTAGTGTGTGTGTGTGTGTGCCTATGTCATGTCAGTACATACACGCAAAAAGTAGGTCACATGGGGAAGAGGCATTGTGCTTTATTTGTTTTTTGAAACCAGGTTTGAGCTATATGAGATGGAAGGGAGTTCCATGCAATCTTGGCATTGTATAATACTGTATGTTTCCTTGAATTTGTTCTGAACCTGGGAACTGTGAAAAGACCCCTGGTGGAATGTCTGGTGGGGTAAGTGTGTGTGTCAGTGCTGTGTGTAAGTTGACTATGCAAACAATTCGGAATTTCCAACGCATTAAGGTTTCTTATAAAAACAAGAAGCGATGCAGTCAGTCTTTCCTCAACTCTGAGCCAAGAGAGACGGGCATGCATAGTATTGTTGATATTAGTCCTCTGATTTAGGGCTCCTGAGCGGCGCAGCGGTCTAAGGCACTGCATCTCAGTGCTAGAGGTGTCACTACAGACCCTGGTTTGATCCCGGGCTGTATCACAACCGGTTGTGATTGGGAGTCTCATAGGGCGACGCACGATTGGCTCAGCGTCGTCTGGGTTAGGGGAGGGTTTGGCCGGGGTAGGCTGTCATTGTAAAATAAGAAT
The DNA here is from genome assembly GCF_016432855.1 of Salvelinus namaycush. Lineage (NCBI taxonomy): Eukaryota > Metazoa > Chordata > Actinopteri > Salmoniformes > Salmonidae > Salvelinus > Salvelinus namaycush. Next base: position 21,441,605 of record NC_052309.1, on the reverse strand, counting down.
TTGTTCTTAACTGACTTGCCTAGTAAAATAAATGTTTAATAAAATAGAAATTACAATGAAAGTAAAACTTGCTGCTTTGTTCTGGGTCAGCTGCAGCTTAACTAGGTTCTTCTCTGCAGCACTTGACCATATGACTGGACAATAATGAAAGTAAGATAAAACTAGAGCCTTCAGGACTTGCTTTGTGGAGTGTGGTGTCAAAAAAAGGCATCTCTTTATCACAGACAGACCTCTCCCCATCTTTACAACCATTGAATCTATATGTTTTGACCATGGTAGTTTATAATCTAAGGTAACACCAAGTAATTTAGTCTCCTCAACTTGCTCAACAGTCACACCATTCATTAGCAGATTCAGCTGAGGTCTAGATCTTGGAGATGTATTTGTACCAAATACAATGCTCTTAGATTTATAGATGTTCAGAACCAGTTTATTACTGGCCACCCATTCTAAAACTGACTGCAACACTTTGTTTAGGGTTGCAGTGACTTCGCTATCTGTGGTTGATGATGCGTATAGGTTACGCATACATGGACACAGGCTTTGGTTACTACATGATTCCATATGTGTCACGTTCTGACCTTAGTTCCTTTGTTATGTCTTTATTTTAGTTTGGTCAGGGCGTGAGTTGGGGTGGGCATTCTATGTTGTTTTTTCTATGGTTTGTTCTATTGTCCTTTTCTATGTATTTGGCCTAGTATGGTTCTCAATCAGAGGCAGGTGTCAGTCGTTGTCTCTGATTGGGAGCCATATTTAGGTAGCCTGTTTTTCATTGTGTTTTGTGGGTGATTATATTTTCTGTTCTGTGTTTTTGTTTCACCGTACAGGAGTGTTCGTTTGTCGTTTTCTTGTTTTTGTTCAGTGTTCATTATTTCGTATTAAAACAATATGGACACTTACCACACTGCGCATTGGTCCTCCTCTTCTTCCAACCACGACAAGCGTTACAATATGTATTATTTCGTAGTTTTGATGTCTTCACTATTATTCTACAATGTATGTTTTTTGAACAACAAGTTATGGTCAATGATAAAGGCTGAACTGTAATCTAACAGTACAGCTCCCACAATCTTCTTATTATAAATGTGTTCAACCAATCATCAGTCATTTGTGTCAGTTCAGTACATGCTGAGTGCCCTTTTCTATAAGCATGCTGAAAGTTGGTTGTTAATTTGTTTACAGAGAAATTGCATTGTATTTAGTCACACAATTTTTTCCAACAGTTTGCTGAGAGCTGGCAGCAAGCTGATAGGTTGGCTGAAAGAACCAGTAAAGGCTGCTTTACCATTCTTGAGTAGCGGAATGCATTTGGCTTCCCTCCAGGCCTGAGGACAAACACTTTCCTCTAGGCTCAGATTAAAGATATTACAGATAGGAGTGGCTATAGAGTCAGGTACCATCCTCAGTAGATTTCCATCTAAGTTGTCAATGCCAGGAGGGTTGTCTTTATTGATCAATAACAACAACAAAAAATCCATTAAGTATACTGCACTATATTTCACAACAGATTTGAAAGTGCTAAGCTTTCTCACCTAAAGCTCTTTAATTGACTGAGAATGAGAATTGTGTTGAATGAGAAGGAAATTAATAGATAAAGTACCCTAATGGAAGGAAATTAAGTGTGAAAATTACATTTACTCAAGCATTTTGAAGGCAGCACCACAATGTTCAAATAAAAGAAAACATGATTTTATAAATTGTTATTACAGCAAATGGTTTAATTTGAGATATCCTGCCCATGTGTGTACAGTAGGAAATGGGACATTCACATTCTTTGGTAAGGCAGACAAATAATTAAGGTAGCAAAGCAAAGCGGTATTATTGTAGCTGTATAAAAAAATAAAGTACGTTGGAGCACTGATACTCCCTTTCTGTTTTCTGACAGCAAACTTCCAAGAACAAATATCCTAAATTTGTATGCTTTGCATTGTTGTTGGAAACACTATATTTTTCCAATGACTCATTACGTTGTCAACAGAGCTCCATCAGTCATATTTTATGATTACTAGGGGTTTAACTGTTTATTTAGGGTTAGTCCATCCCCATCGCAGCACAGTAGCTGCATTACTCTAGCGTGTAGCTATCATGCTAATAGTGGTGCTCCGTGCCTCTGCTTTGGTTCCGCTCCAGCTAAAGGTTGTGTCTGATGAGCTTATTGGAGCCATTAAGCCACAGTTTGTTCAAAGCCTGTCTGAAGGACGACCGCTCAATGAGCTGGGACACAGAGAGGTCCATAATAAATTAAAATATAAAGTTATGGTTCCACTTAATGAAGCAAAAGGGCAGATGGAGAGTATCTGAATGAGGGCAGGTATTCCAACTTCAACTCAATAAACTGTTATCCTTTCCACTCAAAGGCTGCTGCCTTCCGGAGAGGAGAGCAAGCGGTAATCTTTTGATGCTTTTGAAGGGGATTGTCCACTTTTCTTTCAGCCTTTCAGTAATTTCTATGTGCTTTTAATTTTTTTGCTTTCTACACTGTATTATTTTATACAAACCAACTTGCCAAATCATTTTTTACACTTGCAGTACCATGCTTATGTAATTATTTATCTTCTCCATCCTTTCTTTTTCTGTCTTTCATTCTTTCTAACACCCCTTCCCACCTGCACCATATCCTCACCAACAGTAGGCAGGCATCACCTCAGACCGACCATTGATCATTCTGACTCATAATGGTCCAGGTCCCTAATTACAACAGTCTGGCCAGCCCAGTCATTTACATGACTTTACTATGCATTTAATCCATCTGTAAGACCTCCTAAGGCGGGGATGAGAAGAGTCTGTCGTGTAAAGCCGTCTTGTGATGGCAGCGTTGTAACCTCAGACAAGAGGAAAGCCGCTATTGATTTTCTTGTCTAGTGCCTCTCTAGAATAGTAAGGAAATTAAGGCCTGGATATTAGAGGATTGGTGTCCATCAGCAGCTTCTCTGGAGCCTGTCCTGTCTGATTAATTATCTCTCTCTCTCTCACTCTCTCACTCACTTACTGATGACTCCATTGATATACAGCTGTAGTGGGGAGGAATTCCCTGTGATTTTTCACCCATGGTCTTGATGTAAACAGAAATACTGGTACACAGAATGTACTCTAAAGCAGGGTTCGTCAACTAGGTTTGGACTTTTTCTGGGCTAATAGCCGGCGGGCCAGAACATAATTAGCATATAATATTAGCACAATTAATAGGCCTACACTACAAATTGAACAACATTTTTAACACATCTGATTATACATAATAAATTCAGTCACAATAGCATAATCATTTTGATCTGATTACATTCATAAAATCCCCAATTTCTCTATTCAATTATTATTTATATATATTTCTCTGTGCGTTGATTGGTGGGGGAAAACAGGTATAATCAAATCAAACTGTATTTGCCACATGCGCCGAATACAAATACAAGTGTAGACTTCACCGTGAAATGCTTACTTACAAGCCCTTAACCAACAGTGCGCTTCAAAAAGAAAATAATATTTACTAAGTAGGCTAAAATAAAAAGTAACACAATAAGAATAACAATAATGAGGCTATATACAGGGGGCACCTGTACCGAGTCAGTGTGCACCGAGTCAGTGAGTAGCATCAGTGTACAAGGGTGGGGGGGGGTCAATGTAAATTGTCCAGTGGCGATTTTTATGAATTGTTCAGCAGTCTAATGGCTTGGGGATAGAAGCTGTTGAGGAGCCTTTTGGTCCTAGACTTGGCGCTCCGGTACCGCTTGTGTAACGATTCTCTAACTCTTCCTCCTCCTCGGACGAGGAGAGGCGAGACGGATCAGATGACCAATATGCAGCGTGGTAGTTTGACATTATATTTATTAAACAAGACAAAAAACGAACTATACTTGATACTAAACAAAATAACAAAACGAATGTAGACTGACCTGAACGTAAGAACTTACATGTAACGAAGAACGTACGAACAGAGAAAACAGACTACACAAAACGAACGACCGAACAAACAAACAAACCGAAACAGTCCCGTGTGGCGCGACAAACACAGACACAGGAGACAACCACCCACAACAATCAATGTGAAAACACCTACCTTAATATGGCTCTCAATCAGAGGAAATGAAAACCACCTGCCTCTAATTGAGAACCATATCAGGTCACCCTTTACCAACATAGAAACACATAACATAGACTACCCACCCAAACTCACGCCCTGACCGTCAAACACATACAAAATAACAGAAAACCGGTCAGGAACGTGACATAACCCCCCCCTCAAGGTGCGTACTCAGAACGCACCACCAAAAGTCTAGGGGAGGGTCTGGGTGGGCGTCTGACCACGGTGGTGGCTCAGGCTCTGGGCGAGGTCCCCACCCCACCATAGTCAATCCCAGCTTACGTCTCCCCCTTAGAATGACCACCCTCATATTACACCCACTTAATTGAAATGGTAACCTTAAGATAAGGGGCAGCACCGGGACAAGGGGCAGCACCGGGATAAGGTAGCTCAGGACAGAGAGATAGCTCAGGACAGAGAGGTAGGTCAGGATAGAGAGGTAGCTCAGGATAGAGGGGCAACTCCGGACTGAAGGGCAGCTCCGGACAGAGAGACAGCTCTGGACTGAGGGGCAGTTCTGGATAAATGGCAGCTCTGGGCTGAGGGGCAGCTCATGACTGGCTGACGGCTCTGGATGCTCATGGCTAGCTGACGGCTCTGGACGCTCATGGCTAGCTGACGGCTCTGGACGCTCATGGCTCGCTGACGGCTCTGGACGCTCATGGCTCGCTGACGGCTCTGGACGCTCATGGCTCGCTGACGGCTCTGGACGCTCATGGCTCGCTGACGGCTCTGGACGCTCATGGCTGGCTGACGGCTCTGGACGCTCATGGCTGGCTGACGGCTCTGGACGCTCATGGCTGGCTGACGGCTCTGGACGCTCATGGCTCGCTGACGGCTCTGGACGCTCATGGCTGGCTGACGGCTCTGGACGCTCATGGCTCGCTGGCGGCTCTGGCAGATCCTGTCTGGTTGGCGGCTCTGGCAGATCCTGTCTGGTTGGCGGCTCTGGCAGATCCTGTCTGGTTGGCGGCTCTGGCAGATCCTGTCTGGTTGGCGGCTCTGGCAGATCCTGTCTGGTTGGCGGCTCTGGCAGATCCTGTCTGGTTGGCGGCTCTGGCAGATCCTGACTGACGAATGGCTCTAGCGGCTCCTGACTGACTAACGGCTCTGACGGCTCGGGACAGACGGGCGGCTCTAATGGCTCGGGACAGACGGATGGCTCAGACGGCACTGGGCAGACGGATGGCTCAGACGGCGCTGGGGAGACGGATGGCTCAGACGGCGCTGGGGAGACGGATGGCTCAGATGGCACTGGGGAGACGGATGGCTCAGATGGCACTGGGCAGACGGATGGCTCTGGCCGGATGAGGCGCACTGTAGGCCTGGTGCGTGGTGCCGGAACTGGAGGTACCGGGCTAAGGACACGCACCTTCAGGCTAGTGCGGGGAACAACAACAGGGCACACTGGACTCTCAAGGCGTACTATAGGCCTGGTGCGTGGTACCGGCACTGGTGGTACCGGGCTGAGGGCACGCACATCAGGGCGAGTACGGGGAGAAGGAACAGTGCGTACAGGGCTCTGGAGACGCCCTGAAAGCCTGGTGCGTGGTGCCGGAACTGGAGGTACCGGGCTAAGGACACACACCTTCAGGCTAGTGCGGGGAACAACAACAGGGCACACTGGACTCTCGATGCGCACTATAGGCCTGGTGCGTGGTACCGGAACTGGAGGTACTGGGCTGAGGGCACGCACCTCAGGGCGAGTGCGGGGAGAAGGAACAGTGCGCACAGGGCTCTGGAGACGCACAGGAGGCTTGGTGCGTGGCGCCGGGACTGGAGGCACTGGGCTGGAGACACACACCATAGGGCTAGTGCGTGGAGGAGGAACAGGGCTCTGGAAACGCACTGGAAGCCTGGTGCGTGGAGTAGGCACTGGTGGTACTGGGCTGGGGCGGGGAGGTGGTGCCGGAAATACCGGACCATACAGGCGTACTGGCTCCCTTGAGCATTGAGCCTGCCCAACCTTACCTGGTTGAATGCTCCCCGTTGCCCGACCAGTGCGGGGAGGTGGAATAACCCGCACTGGGCTATGTAGGCGAACCGGGAACACCATGCGTAAGGCTGGTGCAATGTAAGCCAGATATGTAGGGCCGGCTTCATGACATCCGGCTCAATACTCAATCTGGCCCGGCCGATACGAGGAGCTGGTATGTACCGCACCGGGCTGTGCACACGTACAGGAGACACCATGCGCTCTACTGCGTAACATGGTGTCTGCCCGTAATCTCGCTCTCCACGGTAAGTACAGGGAGTGGGCGCAGGTCTCCTACCTGACTTCGCCACTCTCCCTTCTAGCCCCCCCCCCAACAAATTTTTGGGGTTTACTCACAGGCTTCCAGCCACGTCTCCTTGCTGCCTCCTCAAACCACCGCTCCTGGGTTTTCGCTGCCTCCCTCTCTTCCCGAGAGTGGCGATTCTCTCCTGCCTTAGCCCAGGGTCCTTCTCCATTCAATATCTCCTCCCATGTCCACGAGTCCTGGTTTCGCTGTAGCGCTCTCCCACGCCGCTTGGTCTTTGGTTGGTGGGTGGTTCTGTAACGATTCTCTAGCTCTTCCTCCTCCTCGGACGAGGAGAGGCGAGACGGATCAGATGACCAATATGCAGCGTGGTAGTTTGACATTATATTTATTAAACAAGACACCAAACGAACTATACTTGATACTAAACAAAATAACAAAACGAATGTAGACTGACCTGAACGTAAGAACTTACATGTAACGAAGAACGTACGAACAGGGAAAACAGACTACACAAAACGAACTACCGAACAAACAAAACAAACCGAAACAGTCCCGTGTGGCGCGACAAACACAGACACAGGAGACAACCACCCACCTCAATCAATGTGAAAACACCTACCTTAATATGGCTCTCAATCAGAGGAAATGAAAACCACCTGCCTCTAATTGAGAACCATATCAGGTCACCCTTTACCAACATAGAAACACATAACATAGACTACCCACCCAAACTCACGCCCTGACCGTCAAACACATACAAAATAACAGAAAACCGGTCAGGAACGTGACAGCTTGCCATGTGGTAGCAGAGAAAACAGTCTATAACTTGGGTGACTGGAGTTTCTGACAATTTTCTGGGCTTTCCTCTGACACCACCTAGTATATAGGTCCTAGATGGCAGGAAGCTTGGCCCCAGTGATGTACTGGGCCGTTCGCACTACCCTCTGTAGCCTCTTACGATCAGATGCTGAGCAGTTGCCATACCAGGCGGTGATGCAACCGGTCAGGATGCTCTCGATGGTGCAGCTGTAGAAACCTTTGAGGATCTGGGGACCCATGCCAAATCTTTTCAGTCTCCTGAGGGGGAAAAGGTTTTGTCGTGCCCTCTTCACAACTGTCTTGGTATGTTTGGACCATGATAGTTCGTTGGCGATGTGGACACCAAGGAACTTGAAACTCTCGACCCGCTCCACTACAGCCCCGTCGATGTTAATGAGGGCGTGTTCGGCCCACCTTTTCCTGTAGTCCACGATCAGCTCCTTTGTCTTGCTCACATTGAGGGAGAGGTTGTTGTAGCTTACTGTAGCTTACTGTGTAGCTTACTGTCTGCTACACTACTTAACGTCAACATTCGTTCAGAACAATTATCTTGATAGCAAGACAAAATGTAAAAAAAAAGTATCAAAAGAAAGGTGGATAAGGAAAATCAAAGTTTCAGGGAAGAGTGGACAGAGAGATATGTGTTCATCTTACCATATTTCTCGAATGTGAAGCCAGTGTGTCTTATTTGCAATGAAAATGTCGCTGTTTGCAAGGAATTCAATCTCAGACATCATTATGAATCCAAGCATGATACTTTCAAAGTGGCCTTCCCCCCCAGACAGAGAACCTACGCAGAAAAAAGTGTTAACTACAACACCGATGTAGCACAGGTGTGTGTATATGTCCGTTATTTTGATGGGAATTAATTTAAAGAAGAGCTACTGGCACTGATTCCCCTCAAAGGACACACCACCAGTGATATCATATTCACGAACCTGGAAGAATTGTTTATGGAGCATGGCCTGTCATTCGAAAAAGTAAACTTTGTGGTCACCGATGGGGCTCCTGCTATGGTGGGCAGAATCTCTCCCCAAATGAATGGCTTGCATTGTCTCATCCATCAGAGTGTGCTGTGTGTGAGACCAAATGGTGAACAACTTTGTCAGGGGGACATCAAGCACCCAACACCGTCTTGTGACAGAATCAGAGCTGGCCACCCACAATAATCTCCTGCTTCACAACGACGTGCGTAAAGAAAAGGAAGTACTTTTTACTCCATACATTTTCCCTGACACCCAAAAGTACTCGTTACATTTTGAATGCTTAGCAGGACAGAAAAATTGTCTAATTCACACACTTATTAAGAGAACATTGCTGGTCATCCCTACTGCCTCTGATCTGGAGGACTCATTAAATACATGCTTTGTTTGTAAATTATGTCTGAGTGTTGGAGCATGCCCCTGGCTATCCGTAAATAACAAAACAAGAAAATGGTGCTGCCTGGCTTGCTTTATAATCTTTATTTGAATGATTTGAACAATTACATTTAGTATATTTTAGCAATTACATTTACTTTTGATATTAAAGTATATTTAAAACCAAACACTTTTAGACGTTTACTCAAGTAGTATTTTGCTGGGTGACTTGCACTTTTACTTGAGTCATTTTCTATTAATGTATCTTTACTTTCACTCAAGTATGACAATTGGGTACTTTTTCCACGACTGGCAACGGGTGTGGCTGAAATTGCCGAATCCACTAATTTGAAGGGGTGTCCACATGCTTTTTTATAGTGTATGTGCTAGCAATGTTTGGATCAACTTACACCTGCAAGCTCTCCTTTTCCTCAATGAACGCAATCAAGACTCACGACAGGAACTGGCATTCACATAAGGCAATCGAAGACTGCCTGTGCATCAATCAAATCCATCTCACCCGACATCCATAAGCTTGTGTCCCAGGGGAAATGCAACTTTGCCCATTAAGTAAGTAATTTAGTAGCCTACAGTGCCTTCGGAACGTATTCAGACCCCTTGACTTTTTCCACATGGTGTTATGTTACAGCCTTATTCTAAAATGGATTAAAAAAAAAAAAATCCCCAGCAATCTACACACAATACCCCATAATGACAAAGCGAAAACAGGCTTTGACATTTTTGCAAATCTATATGAAAAAACAGAAGTACATTATTTACATAAGTATTCAGACCCTTTGCTATGAGACTCAAAATTGAGCTCAGGTGCATCCTGTGTCCATTGATCATCCTTGAGATGTTTCTACAACTTGATTGGAGTCTACCTGTGGTAAATTCAATTGATTGGACATGATTTGGAAAGGCACACACCTGTCTATATAAGGTCCCACAGTTGACAGTGCATGTCAGAGCAAAAACTAAGCCATGAGGTCGAAGGAATTTTCTGTAGAGCCCCGAGACAGGATTGTGTCGAGGCACAGATCTGGGGAAGGGTACCAAAAAATCTCTGCAGCATTGAAGTTCCACAAGAACACAGTGGCATCCATCGTTCTTAAATGGAAGAAGTTTGGAACCACCAAGACTCTTCCTAGAGCTGGCCGCCTGGCCAAACTGAGAAATCGGGGGAGAATGGCCTTGGTCAGGGAGGTGACCAAGAACCCTATGGTCACTCTGACAGAGCTCCAGAGTTCCTCTGTGGAGATGGGAGAACCTTCCAGAAGGACAACCATCTCTAAAGCACTCCACCAATCAGGCCTTTATAGAAGAGTGGCCAGACAGAAGCCACTCCTCAGTAAAAGACACGTGACAGCTCACTTGGAGTTTGCCAAAAGGCACCTAAAGAGTCTCAGATCATGAGAAACAAGTTTCTTGGGTCTAATGAAACTAAGATTGAACTCTTTGGCCTGAATGCCAAGCGTCACGTCTTGAGGAAACCTGGCACCATCCCTACGGTGAAGCGTGGTGCTGGCAGCATCATGCTGTGGGGATTTTTCACCTTGCAACAAGACAATGACCCTAAGCACACATGCAAAACAACGCAGGAGTGGGTTCGGGACAAGTCTCTGAATGTCCTTGTGTGGCCCAACCAGAGCCTGGACTTGAACCCGAACGAACATCTCTGGAGAGACCTGAAAATAGCTGTGCTGCAACGCTTCCCATCCAACCTGACAGAGGATCTGCAGAGAGAAATAGGATAAACTCCCCAAATACAGGTGGGCCAAACTTTTAGTGTCATACCCAAGAAGACTCGAGGCTGAAATCGCTGCCAAAGGTGCTTGAACAAAGTACTGAGTAAAGGGTCTGATTACTTATGTAAATTGTAAACATTTCAAACAAATTTGCTAACATTTCTAAAAAACTGTTTTTGCTTTGTCATTATGGGGTGTTGTGAGTAGATTGATGAGGGAAAAACAACGATTTGATACATTTTAGAATAAGGCTGTAATGTAACAAAATGTGGAAAAAGTCAAGGGGTCTGAATACTTTCCGAATGCACTGTATATGACTGTATTTATTATTATAAATACCAACATTGTTATGAGTGCTTATCCAGGGCTATTTAGTTCTCATGCTGACAGTATTTTCTGTTTGTTCTGTCGTTACAAGAGCAGGCTATCCCGAGGCACCCGATACAGACATTCAGACACAGACATTGGCTTTAAAAAAAATGTGGTTTCATGTAGGATGCTACATTTTTGGCCAGGTGCAATTGTAAGTAGGACTAATACAAATAATATCACTTCTATTAGGATATATAACAGTATTTTTTTATTGTGAAAGATAACTGGCTGAGGTAGGCTAAGTTATTTTATATAGGCCTAGGCTCGGAAGAAATAGACTCCAATTAAGCTCTCTTGTTGTTTGTTAAGTCAAATTAAAATGAAGATTATCGACTGGTGTAGTTTTTCTCCATCTGTTGCTGTGTGCCACTTGCATAACAAGCTAGCTATATTTTCAGCACCAGGCGCTGTTTACCTCCTATTGATTGCGCTGCGGATGCAGTTTTACATTTGAGCACCACAAAATGGTCCGCTGCCTGCTTTATTAGTTGACTTCATGAATGAAGTTTAAATGTAACTTTTGCATTATTTAGGTAGGGTAACTTCCTTCTTGGGACATTGCATTTGGGACTTTTTGCATCTAATTCATTTGGGAGGCTTTTGGGGGCAAAATAATATTTCTGGTGGGGCAGATTTGGCCCGTGGGCCACCAATTGGGAAACCCTGCTGTACAGGATCACAGTGCTAAGCAGAGGTTTCTTCCAATCAGCATATCATATAAAATACTGTACCATTTACTTTGGCTAAGGAATGAAAAGGAATAGTTAAGAGATGCCCTCAGTAGTGGCAGATTGAGTGAGACATAAATTCAGGTATCATGCTGCAGAACTGCTCTACAATTTCTCTGATTGGCTCAATCAATTGTTTGCTCCCACCTTAACCATCTCTCTTCAACAATTTCTCTTCCTAGTGAGACATTGTATTTTTCTTTGCCTCATTCTATTCTGCCCTGGCTATGTGGTGTGTAGCTCATTCTATCCTGCCCTGGCTATGTGGTGTGTAGCTCATTCTATCCTGCCCTGGCTATGTGGTGTGTAGAGCACCCTAATCCTGTAGCCAGTCCATGGTGAAACAGTCAGTGATTTTCTCTCTGCCAGTTAAATGCAGTCAATGCCAGAATGTCTCTAAGCAGAGCAGTGTTCTGGCACAGCCAAGAGGAATCCAATAAAACAAAAGCATGCCTGGATTAGAGCTTTTTAAGAGGAACAAATACAATCCTTAATTGCTCTGCTATTCTGCCATCTTATTCAGGTCAGGATTTCAAGTCTGTTGTCATTGGGTTGACTATCTGCCGCATCCTAACAAATAGATCCAGGCTATTGCTGTGGAACAGCAATCTTAGATATTTTAAATGAGGTCTCCGAGGCATGACATTTCCTTCATCGCTTGTCTCTCTCTGTCAGGCAATCTACACTTCCTAGTGTAGCATGTTCCCACTCTATTACTTGGTGATAGAGAGGAGGAACTCCGATAAGCTGTTTAGCTGAAACACATTCATTCTGAGCAGAAACAGAGGCCACCATCACAATTTGCTTTTTGGGTAGCTTATTGAAACCCATTTCACAATCAAGGCTACTCCATTAAATGCACTTTGTTTCTCCGCTTTATATAATTTTCTTAAAGATGTAATTTGGTAAATGGTATACAGTGCTTTCGGAAAGTATTCAGACCCCTTGACCATATCCACGTTTTGTTACGTTACAGCCTTATTCTAAAATGTATTTAAAAAAAATCCTCATCAATCTACACACAATACCCCATAATGACAGGTTTTTAGAAAGGTTGGCTAATTTGTCAAAATAAAAAAATGGAAATATCACAATTACATAACTTTTCAGACCCTTTACTTAGTACTTTGTTGAAGCACCTTTGCCAGCGATTACAGCCTCGAGTCTTCTTGTGTAGCTTGGCATACCTGTATTTGGGGAGTTTCTCCCATTCTTCTCTGCAGATCCTCTCAAGCTCTGTCAGGTTTGATGGGGAGCGTCGCTGCACACCTGTTTTCAGGTCTCTCCAGAGATGTTCGATCGGGTTTAAGTTAGAGCTCTGGCTGGGCTGCTCAAGGACATTCAGAGACTTGCTCAATGCCAATCCTGCTTTGTTTTGGCTGTGTGCTTAGGGTCGTTGTCCTGTTGGAAGGTGAAACTTCGCCCCAGTCTGAGGTCCTGGACGCTCTGGAGCAGGATCTCTCTGTACTTTACTCCATTCCTCTTTCCCTCAATCCTGACTAGTCTCCCAGTCGCTGCCACTGAAAAACATCCTCACAGCATGATGCTGCCACCACCATGCTTCACCGTAGGGATGGTGCCAGGTTTCCTCCAGACGTGACGCTTGGCATTCAGGCCAAAGAGTTCAATCTTGGTTTCATCAGACCAGAGAATCTTGTTTCTCATGGTCTGAGAGTCTTTTAGAGGCATTTTGGCAAACTCCAAGCGGGCTGTCATGTGCCTTTTACTGAGGAGTGGCTTCTGTCTGGCCACTCTAACATAAAGGCCTGATTAGTGGAGTGCTGCAGAGATGGTTGTCCTTCTGGAATGATCTCCCATCTCCACAGAGGACTCTTGAGCTCTGTCAGAGTAACCATCAGGTTCTTGTCCAACCTCTCTGACCAAGGCCCTTCGCCCCCGATTGCTAAGTTTGGCCGGGCGGCCATCTCTAGGAAGAGTCTTGGTGGTTCCAAACTTCTTCCACTTCTTCCACTGTGTTCCCTTCCCCAGATCTGTGCCTCAACACAATCCTGTCTCGGAGCTCTACAGAAAATTCCTTCGATCTCATGGCTTAGTTTTTTTCTCTGACATGCACTGTCAACTGTGGGACCTTATATAGACAGGTGTATGCCTTTCCAAATCATGTCCAGTCAATTGCATTTACCACAGGTGGACTCCAATCAAGTTGTAGAAACATCTCAAGGATGATCAATAGAAACAGGATGCATTTGAGCTCAATTTCGAGTCTCTTATTTTAGAATAAGGCTGTAACATAACAAAATGTGGAAAAAGTCATGGATTCTGAATACTTTCCGAATGCGCTGTACCTGCAGTGTTTTGCTGTGCTCCCTCTCTCTCCTTTGTTATGGGGTTACTTCACCAAAATTGAAAATTGACTTATTTTTATGGAAGTATAGAGAGTAGTCTATGGAGCAGGATATATTTGGGTTTGTTTACTTAGCTACAGTTTAGCTTCCACATAATGTCCAGCCTGGCTATATGCTGGAGAAACAGACTTCAGACTTCACTGTCTGTACAGAGTCCTGTATTTAAAGAAATCCCTTCTCTTTTCACACCCTCTCCAGTCTCATCACTTATTGTCTTGTAGGTCTTGGCTGTTCTCTGTGTCTATGGGTAAAGCCAGTCATTCCCTCATCACAATCCCATGCATTGAGCCAGAACAGACATGTCTGTCAGGATCACATCTATCTGACAGTGAAGCATCACACTCCGTTAGCCTCCCACTCCTGTCTCCTATCTCTCTCAGGGACATGTAGACTAGTCAGCATATTTCATTTAAGCCTGATTAGTAGAGTCCTTCAACCACTCAAAGACCTTGAATACTGTATCTCTCAAAAGTAATATTCCCTGAACTTTTAATAGGTTTTCCAGACCATTATTTGTCTTTGCAGTTTGTTCTACGGAATTCGTAGATATGTGGAAAAACAACAACAAAGCAACTTCACAGTTTAGGTTCACTGTACCATATGAGTATGTATGTTTCTGTAATGTCACTCCACCTGCTTAACCAACAACTAGGCTGAAGGATGGAAGGTGCTTCAAAATGGGAAAGTGTCTTATCTCCTCTGAGCAGGAGCTTCAGCATATACAGTATCAACCCTTTTCATTGGTCATCATTATGCAGATTAAAATATATATATATATATTTAACCTTTATTTAACTAGGCAAGTCAGTTAAGAACAAATTCTTATTTACAATGACGGCCTACCCCGGCCAAACCCGGACGACGCTGGGCCAATTGTGCACCGACCTATGAGACTCCCAATCACGACCGGTTGTGATACAGTCTGGATACGAACCAGAGTGTCTGTAGTGACGCCTCTAGCACTGAGATGCAGTGCCTTAGACCGCTGCACCACTCGGGAGCCCAATGAGAGGATGTGACCTCGGATATCACCAGTGGCGGACTTACCATTAGGCAGGAGAGGCAATTGCCTCAGGCCTCACATCATCAAGGGGCCTCATGAGCTGGGCAACATAATTTGTTTGTTTTTTAATAAACACACCTCTAATTTATTTTCATACACATATATGTACATATAACTTATCAGTATTAATATAATCTGCGTTTTTCTCATCATGGTAGAAACAAGAGTAATTACTGACCCACGGACTGGTTCATAATAAAGACTATTCCTGGGCATGATTTCACTCGATATGATTGCAAATGTGACCTTCATTGAAATTAAGCTGCAGCAATGAGACGCTTTCAGAGCACGGCAGATAAAAGTTAGCGCATATCTTTAATAAAAAGACAGGTGCTGCTGATAATACTGGCATCGTCATTGAGGCAGAGGCAGAGTATATGCGCAGTGCCCTCAGAAAGTATTCATACCACTTTGTTGTGATACAGCCTGAATTCTAAATGGATTAAATATATTTATTTCCTCATCCATTTACACACAATACCCCATTATGACAGTGAAAACATGTCTTTAGAATTTCTTTGCAAATGTATTGAAAATGAAATACAGAAATATCTCATTTACATACGTATTGACACCCCTGAGTCAGTACATGTTAGAATCACCTTTATAGCGATTACAGCTGTGAGTCTTTCTGGGTAAGTCTCTAAGAGCTTTGCACACCTGGATTGTACAATATTTGCACATTATTATTTTTTAAATTCTTCAAGCTCTGTCAAGTTGGTGGTTGATCTTTGCTGGACAACTATTTTCAAGACGATTTACATCAAAACTGTAACTAGGTCACTCAGGAACATTCAATGTTGTCTTGGTAAGCAACTCCAGTGTATATTTGGCCTTGTCATTTAGGTTAGTATTGTGGAGTAACTACAATGTTGTTGATCCATCCTCAATGTTCTCTCATCAAAGCCATGAATTGTTTTAAAGTCCCCATTGACCTCATGGTGAAATCCCTGGGCTGTTTCCTTGGGATACGTAAACTGAGTTAGGAAGGACGCCTGTATCTTTGTAGTGACTGGGTGTATTGATACACCATACAAAGCGTAATTAATAACGTCATCATGCTCAAAGGGATATACATGTCTGCTTATTTTCATTTAAATCCATCTACTAATACGTGCCCTTCTTTTCGAGGCATTGGAAAACCTCCCTGGTCTTTGTGGTTGAATCTGTGTTTGAAATTCACCAGGAACAAGTTAGGGTTCCCATAGCTGCAGGAAAAAGAGCAGAAACCTTATCAGCAGCATGAACAGCTGGACTGGGGACAGCCAGGAGTCATCAGGCCAGGTAGTTCTGAGGCATGGAATTAGAGGGAGAATACTTAAGTTCACACACGACACCAGAAGACCGGAGAATCCCCCCTCTGACCGCCAACACACACTTTTTGTCCTGAATATAAAGTGTTATCTTGCAAACGATTACAGACTACAAAGGGAAGCACAGACATAAGCTTCCCATTAACACAAGCCACCAGATGAGCAAAATTACTTCTATGCTCGCTTCGAGGCAAGCAACACTGAAACATGCATGAGAGCATCAGCTGCTCCGTATGACTGTGTGATCACGCTCTCCGTAGCCGATGTGAGTAAGACCTTTAAACAGGTCAACATTCAGACGGATTACCAGGACGTGTACTCCGGGCATGGGCTGACCAACTGGCAAGTGTCTTCACTGACATTTTCAACCTGTCCCTGACTGAGTCTGTAATACCAACATGTTTCAAGAAGACCACCATATTCCCTGTGTCCAAGAACACTAAGGTAACCTGCCCAAATGACTACCGACCCGGAGCACTCACATCTGTAGCCAGAAGCGCTTTGAAAGGCTGGTCATGGCTCACATCAACACCATTATCCCAGAAACCCAAGATCCACTCTAATTTTCATACCGCCCCAACAGATCCACATATGATGCAATCTATATTGCACCACACACTGCCCTTGCCCACCTGGACAAAAGGAACACCTACGTGAGAATGCTATTCATTGATTACAGCTAAGCTTTCAACACCATAGTGCCCTCAAAGCACTTCACTAAGCTAAGGACCCTGGGACTAAACACCTCCCTCTGCAACTGGATCCTGGACTTCCTGATGGGCCGCCCTCGGATGGTAAGGGTAGATAACAACACATCTGCCACGCTGATCCTCAACATGGGGGCCCCTCAGGGGTGAGTGCTCAGTCCCCTCCTGTACTCCCTGTTCACTCATGACTGCATGGCCATGCACAACTCCAACACCATCATTAAGCTTCCCGAAGACACAACAGTGCCTGATCACCAACAACGATGAGACAGCCTATAGGGAGGAAGTCAGAGACCTCGCCGTGTGGTGCCAGGAAAACAACCTCTCCCTCAACGTGATCAAGACAAAGGAGATGATTGTGGACTACAGGACAAGGAGGACAGAGCACGTCCCCATTCTCATCGACAGGGCTGTAGTGGAGCAGGTTGAGAGCTTCAAATTCCTTGGTGTCCACATCACCAACAAACTACCATGGTCTAAACTCACCAAGACAGTTGTGAAGAGGGCACGACAAAGTCTATTCCCTCTCAGGAGACTGAAAAGATTTGGCATAGGTCCTCAGATTCTCAATAGTTCTACAGCTGCACCATCGAGAGCATCCTGACTGGTTGCATCACTGACGGGTATTGCAACTGCTCGGCCTCTGACCGCAAGGCACTACAAGGGGAGTACGTACGGCCAAGTACTGGGGCTAAGCTTCCTGCCATCCAGGACCTCTATACCAGGTGGTGTCAGAGGAAGGCCCTAAAAATTATCAAAGACTCCAGCCCCCCTAGTCATAGACTGTTCTCTCTGCTACCGCCCGGCAAGTGGTACTGGAGAGGTAAGTCTACGTCCAAAAGGCTACTTAACAGCTTCTACCCCCAAGCCATAAGACTCCTGAACAGCTAATCAAATGGCTACCCAGACTATTTGCGTTGCACCCCCCTCTTTTTTGCTGCTGCTACTCTCTGCTTATGATCTATGCGTAGTCACTTTAACTCTACCTACAGTTGAAGTTGGAAGTTTACATACTGTACACCTTAGCCAAATACATTTAAACTCAGTTTTTCACAATTCCTGACATTTAATCCTAGTAAAAACTCCCTGTCTTAGGTCAGTTACGATCACCACTTTATTTTAAGAATGTGAAATGTCAAACAGTAGAGAGAATTATTTCTTTCAGCTTTTATTTCTTTCATCACATTCCCAGTGGGTCAGAAGTTTACATACACTCAATTAGTATTTGGTAGCGATGCCTTTAAATTGTTTAACTTGGGTCAAACGTTTTGGGTAGCCTTCCACAAGCTTCCCACAATAAGTTGGGTGAATTTTGGCCCATTCCTCCTGACAGAGCTGGTGTAAATGAGTCAGTTTGTAGGCCTCCTTGCTCGCACACAATTTTTCAGTTCTGCCCACTAATTGTCTATAGGATTGAGGTCAGGGCTTTGTGATGGCCACTCCAATACCTTGACTTTGTTGTCCTTAAGCCATTTTGCCACAACTTTGGAAGTATGCTTGGGGTCATTGTCCTTTTGGAAGACCCATTTGCGACCAAGCTTTAACTTCTTGACTGATGTCTTGAGATGTTGCTTCAATATATCCACATAATTTTCCTTTCTCATGACGCCATCTATTTTGTTAAGTGCACCAATCCCTCCTGCAGCAAAGCTCCTCCACAACATGATGCTGCCACCCCCGTGCTTCACGGTTGGGATGGTGTTCTTCGGCTTGCAAGCCTCCCCCTTTTCCCTCCAAACATAAGGATGGTCATTATGGCCAAACAGTTCTAATTTTGTACTTTCAATTTTTTTACCTGTCCCATCAGACCAGAGGACATTTCTCCAAAAAGTATGATCTTTGTCCCCATGTGCAGTTGCAAACCGTAGTCTGGCTTTTTTTTATGGCGGTTTTGGAGCAGTGGCTTCTTCCTTGCTGAGTGGCCTTTCAGGTTATGTCGATATAGGACTCGTTTTACTGTGGATATAAACTCAGAAAAAAAAGAAACATCTCTTTTTCAGGACCCTGTCTTTCAAAGATAATTCGTAAAAATCCAAATAACTTCACAGATCTTCATTGTAAACACTGTTTCCCATGCTTGTTCATTGAACCATAAACAATTAATGAACATGCACCTGTGGAACGAAAGATGCCCATGGTCCCTGCTCATCTGCGTGAATGTGCCTTAGGTATGCTGCAAGGAGGCATGAGGACTGCAGATGTGGCCAAGACAATAAATTGCTTTGCCTGTACTGTGAGACGCCTAAGACAGCGCTACAGGGAGACGGGACGGACAGCTGATCATCCTCGCAGTGGCAAAGCACGTGTAACAACACCTGCACAGGATCGGTACATCCGAACATCACACCTGCAGGACAGGTACAGGATAACAACAACAACTGCCCGAGTTACACCAGGAATGCACAATCCCTCCATCAGTGCTCAGACTGTCCGCAATAGGCTGAGAGAGGCTGGACTGAGGGCTTGTAGGCCTGTTGTAAGGCAGGTCCTCACCAGACATCACCGGCAACAACATCGCCTATAGGCACACACCCACCGTCGCTGGACTAGACAGGACTGGCAAAAAGTGCTCTTCAATGACGAGTCGTGGTTTTATCTCACCGATGGTCGGATTCGCGTTTATCGTCGAAGGAATGAGTGTTAGACCGAGGACTATACTCTGGAGCGGGATCGATTTGGAGGTGGAGGGTCCGTCATGGTCTGGGGCGGTGTGTCACAGCATCATCGGACTGAGTTTGTTGTCATTGCAGGCATCTCAACGCTGTGCGTTACAGGGAAGACATCCTTCTCCCTCATGTGGTACTATTCCTGCAGGCTCATCCTGACATGACCCCCCAGCATGACAATGCCACCAGCCATACTGCTCGTTCTGTGCGTGATTTCCTGCAAGACAGGAATGTCAGTGTTCTGCTATGGCCAGAGAAGAGCCCGGATCTCAATCCCATTGAGCACGTCTGGGACCTGTTGGATCGGAGGGTGAGGGCTAGGGCCATTCCCCCCAGAAATGTCCGGGAACTTGCAGGTGCCTTGGTGGAAGAGTGGGGTAACATCTCACAGCAAGAACTGGCAAATATTGTGCAGTCAATGAGGAGGAGATGCACTGCAGTACTTAATGCAGCTGTTGGCCACACCAGGTACTGATTGTTACTTTTGATTTTGACCCCCCCTTTGTTCAGGGACACATTTTTCCATTTCTGTTAGTCACATGTCTGTGTTCAGTTTATGTCTCAGTTGTTGAATATTGTGATGTTCATACAAATATTTACACATGTTAAGTTTTCTGAAAATAAACGCAATTGACAGTGAGAGGACATTCTATATACTTTTGCACCTGTTTCCTCCAGCATCTTCACAAGGTCCTTTGCTGTTGTTCTGGGATTTATTTGCACTTTTCGCACCAAAGTACGTTCATCTCTAGGAGACAGAACGAGTCTCCTTCCTGAGCGGTATGACGGCTGCGTGGTCCCATGGTGTTTATACTTGCATGACATTGTTTGTACAGATGAACGTGGTACCTTCAGGCATTTGGAAATTGCTCCCAAGGATGAACCAGACTTGGGAGGTCTGCAATTTTTTGTCTGAGGTCTTGGCTGATTTCTTTTGATTTTCCCATGATGTCAATCAAAGAGGCACTGAGTTTGAAGGTAGGCCTTGAAATACAACCACAGGTACACCTCCAATTGACTCAAATTATGTCAATTAGCCTATCAGAAGCTTCTAAAGCCATGACATCATTTTCTGGAATTTTCCAAGCTGTTTAAAGGCACAGTTAACTTAGTGTATGTAAACTTCTGACCCACTGGAATTGTGATACAGTGAATTATAAGTGAAATAATCTGTCTGTAAACAATTGTTGGAAAAATGACGTGTGTCATGTACAAAGTAGATGTCCTAACCGACTTGCCAAAACTATAGCTTAACAAGAAATTTGTGGAGTGGTTGAAAAATGAGTTTTAATGACTCCAACCTAAGTAAACATCCAACTTCAACTGTACATGTACATATTACCTCAATTACCTCGACTAACCTGTGCCCCCGCACGTTGACACTGTACCGGTACCCCCTGTATATAGCCTCGCTCCTCTTGTTTTACTGCTGCTCTTTCATTATTTGTTATTTACTTAACATGTATTTTTCTTAAAACTGCATTGTTGGTTAAGGGCTTGTGAGTAAGCATTTCATTGTAACCTCTACACCTATTGTATGTTTTTGGGGCAAATCCAATACAACACATTACTGAGTACCACTCTCCATATTTTCATGCATACTGGTGGCTGCATCATGTAATGCTTGTAATCGTTAAGGACTGTAGAGATAAAAAATGATTGGATTGGAGCTAAGAACAGGAAAAATCCTAAAGGAAAATCTGGTTCAGTCGTCCTTCCACCTGACACTGTAACGATGTACGCTGAGATTCGGGAAGCAAGTTCAAAGCGTGAATACATTTAATAAATAAATGAACATAACAAGAAACACAAACAGAGCACCGACATGTAACTGCTACAATGACAACTGGGGAAGAAACCAAAGGGAGTGACATACACTGCTCAAAAAAATAAAGGGAACACTTAAACAACACAATGTAACTCCAAGTCAATCACACTTCTGTGAAATCAAACTGTCCACTTAGGAAGCAACACTGATTGACAATAAATTTCACATGCTGTTGTGCAAATGGAATAGACAACAGGTGGAAATTATAGGCAATTAGCAAGACACCCCCAATAAAGGAGAGGTTCTGCAGGTGGTGACCACAGACCACTTCTCAGTTCCTATGCTTCCTGGCTGATGTTTTGGTCACTTTTGAATGCTGGCGGTGCTTTCACTCTAGTGGTAGCATGAGACGGAGTCTACAACCCACACAAGTGGCTCAGGTAGTGCAGCTCATCCAGGATGGCACATCAATGCGAGCTGTGGCAAGAAGGTTTGCTGTGTCTGTCAGCGTAGTGTCCAGAGCATGGAGGCGCTACCAGGAGACAGGCCAGTACATTAGGAGAGGCCGTAGGAGGGCAACAACCCAGCAGCAGGACCGCTACCTCCTCCTTTGTGCAAGGAGGAGCACTGCCAGAGCCCTGCAAAATGACCTCCAGCAGGCCACAAATGTGCATGTCTGCTCAAACAGTCAGAAACAGACTCCATGAGGGTGGTATGAGGGCCCGACGTCCAGCAGGTGGGGGTTGTGCTTACAGCCCAACACCGTGCAGGACATTTGGCATTTGCCAGAGAACACCAAGATTGGCAAATTCGCCACTGGCGCCCTGTGCTCTTCACAGATGAAAGCAGGTTCACACGCACATGTGACAGACGTGACAGAGTCTGGAGACGCCGTGGAGAACGTTCTGCTGCCTGCACCATCCTCCAGCATGACCGGTTTGGCGGTGGGTCAGTCATGGTGTGGGGTGGCATTTCTTTGGGGGGCCGCACAGCCCTCCATGTGCTCGCCAGAGGTAGCCTGACTGCCATTAGGTACCGAGATGAGATCCTCAGACCCCTTGTGAGACCATATGCTGGTGCGGTTGGCCCTGGGTTCTTCCTAATGCAAGACAATGCTAGACCTCATGTGGCTGGAGTATGTCAGCAGTTCCTGCAAGAGGAAGGCATTGATGCTATGGACTGGCCCGCCCGTTCCCCAGACCTGAATCCAATTGAGCACATCTGGGACATCATGTCTCGCTCCATCCACCAACGCCACGTTGCACCACAGACTGTCCAGGAGTTGGCGGATGCTTTAGTCCAGGTCTGGGAGGAGATCCCTCAGGAGACCATCCGCCACCTCATCAGGAGCATGCCCAGGCGTTGTAGGGAGGTCATACAGGCACGTGGAGGCCACACACACTACTGAGCCTCATTTTGACTTGTTTTAAGGACATTACATCAAAGTTGGATCAGCCTGTAGTGTGGTTTTCCACTTCAATTTTGAGTGTGACTCCAAATCCAGACCTCCCTGGGTTGATAAATTTGATTTACATTGATCATTTTTGTGTGATTTTGTTGTCAGCACATTCAACTATGTAAAGAAAAAAGTATTTAATAAGAATATTTCATTCATTCAGATCTAGGATGTGTTATTTTAGTGTTCCCTTTATTTTTTTGAGCAGTGTATAAAGGGCAGGTAATCAAGGAGGTGATGGAGTCCAGGTGAGTGTCATTATGCGCGTATCGCTGGTGAGATGTGTGCGCCCTAACGAGCAGCCTGGTGACCTAGAGGCCGGAGAGGGAGCACAGGTGACACACTGGGTGATACATTCACCTGTCAGCAGGACAATAAGCTAAAACACGAGGCCAAATCTACACTGGAGTTGCTTACCAAGGAGACAGTGAATGTTCCTGAGTGTCTGAGTTACAGTTTTGACTTAAATCTGCTGGCAATCTGTGGCAAGACCTGAAAATTGTTGTCTACCAATTATCAACAACTAATGTGACAGAGCTTGAATGATTTTGAAAAGAATAATGGGCAAATATCGCACAGTCTAGGTGTGGAATATTCTTAGAGACTTACCCAGCAAGACTCACAGCTGTAATCACTGCCAAAGGTAATTATAACATGTATTGACTCAGGAGGTTGAATACTTATCTAATCAAGATACATTTGTGTATTTTTCATAAATGTTTGACAAATGTTAGAAGTTTTCTTCCACTTTAAGTATTTTGTGTAGATCATTGACAAAAAAAGAGAATTAAATACATTTTAATCCCGTTTTGTAACACAACAAAATTTGGAAAAAGTCAAGGTGTGTGAATATTTTCTGAAGGCACTGTATGTGTACAGAGATGAGGTAGTCATTCAAAAATCATGTTAAACACTATTATTGCACACAGAGTGAGTTCATGCAACTTATTATTTGACTTGTTTAGCAAATGTGTAGTCCTGAACTTATTTAAGCTTGGCATAACAAAGGGTTTGAATAAATTACAAAAACTTAATTCCACTTTGACATTATTGTGTATTGTGTGTAGACCAGTGACATACAATCTCAATGTAATACATTTCATTTTCAGGCTGTAACACAACAAAATGTGGAAATCAAGGGATGTGAGTACATTCTGAAGGCACTTAATGTGTAGCCCATGTATCTGATGCTGTCTGGTCAAAAAGAGGATGGCATGTCATATTATTTTTGGTCAGACAGCATCAGGTACATAGGCTACATATACTAAGACAGTTGGGCGCTTTTACGTTCACTTGGATGCTTTCTCCGGTGAGATAGTTTCAGCCACTTGCGAATTGAAGAAAAGTTGGCAGGTGCACAGTGCATTGTTTCGATGCTAGAAATCAAATCAAATCAGATTTTATTGGTCACATACACATGGTTAGCAGATGTTATTGCGAATGTAGCAAAATGGTTATGCTTCTAGATCCGAAAGTGCAGCAGTATCTAACAGGTAATATCTAACAAATTCCACAACAAAACCTAATACACACAATTTAGTAAAGGAATGGGATGAGAATATATAAGCATAAAATATATGGATGAGCAGTGACAGAGCGGCTAAGATGCAACATATAGAAAAGAAGAGATAGTAAAGTATATACTATACAGTATATACACTACCGTTCAAAAATGTGTGGTCACTTAGAAATGTCCTTGTTTTTGAAAGAAAAGCAAATTTTTTGTCCATTAAAATAACATCAAATTGATCAAAAATACAGTGTAGACATTTTTAATGTTGTAAATGACTATCGTAGCTGTAAACGGCAGATTTTTTATGGAATATCATAGGCGTACAGAGGCCCATTATCAGCAACCATCACTCCTGTGTTCCAATGGCATGTTGTTTTAGCTAATCCAAGTTTATAATTTTAAAAGGCTAATTGATCATTATAAAACCCTTTTGCAATTATGTTGGGACAGGGATTGATTGAATATGTCCGTAAACACACCAGCCTGCTGATCTGCGCATGCTCTGAGTACGCGGCTAGAGATGCCATCAGGGCCGGCAGCCTTGCGAGGGTTAACACGTTTAAATGTTTTACTCACGTCGGCCACGGTGAAGGAGAGCTCAATGTCTTTGGTAGCAGGCCGTGTCAGTGGCACTGTATTGTCCTCAAAGCGCTCAAAGAAGTTGTTTAATTTGTCTGGGAGCATGATGTTGATGTCCGCAACGGTGCTTGTTTTGCCTTTGTAATCCGTGATTATCTGTAGACCCTGCCACATACAGTGGGGAGAACAAGTATTTGATACACTGCCGATTTTGCAGGTTTTCCTACTTACAAAGCATGTAGAGGTCTGTAATTTTTTTATCATAGGGACACTTCAACTGTGAGAGACGGAATCTAAAAACAAAAATCCAGAAAATCACATTGTATGATTTTTAAGTAATTCATTTGCATTTTATTGCATGACATAAGTATTTGATCACCTACCAACCAGTAAGAATTCCGGCTCTCACAGACCTGTTAGTTTTTCTTTAAGAAGCCCTCCTGTTCTCCACTCATTACCTGTATTAACTGCACCTGTTTGAACTCGTTACCTGTATAAAAGACACCTGTCCACACACTCAATAAAACAGACTCCAACCTCTCCACAATGGCCAAGACCAGAGAACTGTGTAAGGACATCAGGGAAAAAATTGTAGACCTGCACAAGGCTGGGATGGGCTACAGGACAATAGGCAAGCAGCTTGGTGAGAAGGCAACAACTGTTGGCGCAATTATTAGAAAATAGAAGAAGTTCAAGATGACGGTCAATCACCCTCGGTCTGGGGCTCCATGCAAGAGCTCACCTCGTGGGGCATCAATGATCATGAGGAAGGTGAGGGATCAGCCCAGAACTACACGGCAGGACCTGGTAAATGACCTGAAGAGAGCTGGGACCACAGTCTCAAAGAAAACCATTAGTAACACACTACGCCGTCATGGATTAAAATCCTGCAGCGCACGCAAGGTCCCCCTGCTCAAGCCAGCGCATGTCCAGGCCCGTCTGAAGTTTGCCAATGACCATCTGGATGATCCAGAGGAGGAATGGGAGAAGGTCATGTGGTCTGATGAGACAAAAATAGAGCTTTTTGGTCTAAACTCCACTCGCTGTGTTTGGAGGAAGAAGAAGGATGAGTACAACCCCAAGAACACCATCCCAACCGTGAAGCATGGAGGTGGAAACATCATTCTTTGGGGATGCTTCTCTGCAAAGGGGGCAGGATGACTGCACCGTATTAAGGGGAGGATGGATGGGGTCATGTATCGCGAGATCTTGGATCTTGGAAGTTTATAAATGCCTATAGATCATTTGTTTGTTTGACATTGTGGGATATTTTTGTGTCAGTAAAATGTATTATGAGAGAAATGGCAGTGGAAACACATTTATGCGCAAATATTTATATAATACTAACATGTCGAAGTGAACTTGGAGTCACGCGAGGATATGGTGTGTGGTCCTCCCACTACGACTTGAGAAAGCATGCAGTTTATTAGGCTACAGATGCAATAAGTTATGATGAACTTCACAGGGTGGTGAAAATGCACTGTGATGAGTTTGATGCTCCTTTCCAATAAATATCAAGGGTCTTATTCTGGTGACATGATGATCGATGCTTAACTGCTGTTTGAAAAATACAAATATTCTCGCTTATCCATAATAAACCCTCATCATGTAGACTACCCTACCTGCACTGTAGGCTACCTGAGAGCTGTTGGCTAGCGCACACGTGCCAAGACCAGAGTAAGGAATAGTTATTGTTGACAAAACTACCAGTAGAGTAGAACATGCAATGGTAACACATTGAACTTTAGATTTTTATTCGGTACATGAAAACATAAGTGAAAAAGCACATTTTGTGTGCACATTTTGTCATCACACACTGATTTTTATCTGCAACAAGTCCGTTTGGTGGAAACAAACCACTGGTAGGAAAAGATGCAGATTTTGGAATATTAGATGGTTGTGTTCATTCCACATGTTCATTGAACATTAAAAGGTAATACCTTTTCACAGTTAAATTACAAGTCTTTTCTATAAAACCCATAAAACTGGCTTCTCACTGGGGCCTTCAAATCACTAAGTCTGGACCTGGAGGACAATGCTAAACAGGGTATAGAAGATGGACGTAATGAGCCATACTCTCCTTAACTAAAACCACCACCATGGATCACTACTCACACGCACCATATGCAAAGATAGAAGTCACTGAGAGGTTACTTAGTATTGTGCGTCATTTTACAGCTGCTCATTTTGCAATGTATCTCTGCTCTGATACTGGGTTGATAGTGGATTGAGAACATTGTAAGCTATGTATGGCATGAAACAACTGTTTTAAACATCCTGTTAGGATCTTAACACTTGTGAATAGCATCAGTTAGCAAAGCACCTATCACTTGTCTATAATCACCATGGTGAGGTCTCCAGCCTGTCCTCACTGGGTAATGTTTCCCTGATCATTGATCCGAGCATGAGAAACCCTATTAGTTTAACCTGTGGCTCAACTCCTACTCTCCCCTCAGCGCTCTCCCCTCAGCGCTCTCACTCAATATAAACACTGAAGGGTAGGGGCTGCACGGTGATTGGCCTCTCTCCATGTACCTTCTGTTCACACAGAGAGTGAGAAATAGAGAGGGAGAGATGTGTGGGGAAGACCGGGTAGAGAGAAAGAGAGAGAGAGATCAGGAGAAAGAGAGCAAGATAAATATTTGAAGAGATTTGAAAAGGTGCAGTCTTTTACTGCAATGCTCTGATCATTAGCTACATGACACTCCAATTCAGAAAGAGAGATGATTATGGAAAAACAAAATAACGAATGCCTCTCACATAGTTTTCAGTTTCAGCTTGCAATCATTTCAGAAATATTCATTTAGCTTCATCCTTTCCCATAGATACTACCTATGCTAACTATGTGACTTGGGTTGTAGGAGGGAGGGACGCTGATGTATTCAGTGATACTTTATGGAGATCTTCCTTTACATCTTTTATCCTCTCTAGTTTGTGTGAGATGTCAAATGTGTTTAGTTTGCTTTTAAGAGCAGCTTGGGCTGCTCCTGTTGTGACATAATAAGGCTACAAGGAAATGTTCCCCTTCCATCTCGGAACATCAAAAGGCCTTTGAATTTCTTCTGTCACCCAGGAAGATTAATGACTGTTGAGTCTGTCGGTAAAATGTAACGCTATGTGTCAGCTCTCTGTCAGCCGGATAGAGGCTTTGTAAAGAAATTGTTTACTCTGCCTCTTGAATGGTGCAATCAAACTTTTATTACTGCACACACCATGGCAGTGGTAAAAGCACTCTGCCTCTTTGCTTCAGCAAATGCTACAATGACATATATGCCTACTGTCTGGGAATGATGGGGGAGGCAGTGCTGCTGCAAATGCTGAGACCAATCTGATTTGCAGAGCTAATTTTGATTCAATTTCTCATTTGCAATGTATGAATGTGTTTCCTGGTATGGGAGTCATTTCAGGATCAAATGAAAGAAAATTAGATTTCAAGGGTGAACATCTGGCCTCGGGGCAGAAAGAATTAAGTACACAAAACATGTATTTGGATCTACTTAATTGAATTGTGCTATTGAAAGACTATTGAATTGAGAAATAATAATTAGAAATTATTATGTCAGATTGACAAAATGTTTTCAGGTAATCATGTATCAATTTGATTAGAACAAGTACCTCCAAAAAAATATAACATTTTAGTCATTTAACAGACTCTCATCCAGAGCAATTTACAGTAGTGAGTGCATACATTTTTGTACTGGTCCCCAGTGGGAATCAAACCCACATCCATGGCATTGCAAATGCCATGCTCTACCAACTGAGCAACTCTTTGAGTTGCATTCATCCTAACTAGTATATGAACAATGCACTTCCTCACATTCAAAAGTTGTATTTTCAATTAACAACCAATGAGCTTCTTCTCCATCTCCTAAACCAGCAAGACTTAAAGCACAAATAACTAACCAACAGATCAGTTTAACTATAACGACATTCTCAGTAACGGTTATATTAACGTTATATACACTGCTCAAAAAAATAAAGGGAACACTTAAACAACACAATGTAACTCCAAGTCAATCACACTTCTGTGAAATCAAACTGTCCACTTAGGAAGCAACACGGATTGACAATAAATTTCACATGCTGTTGTGCAAATGGAATAGACAAAAGGTGGAAATTATAGGCAATTAGCAAGACACCCCCAAAAATGGAGTGATTCTGCAGGTGGTGACCACAGACCACTTCTCAGTTCCTATGCTTCCTGGCTGATGTTTTGGTCACTTTTGAATGCTGGCGGTGCTCTCACTCTAGTGGTAGCATGAGACGGAGTCTACAACCCACACAAGTGGCTCAGGTAGTGCAGTTCATCCAGGATGGCACATCAATGCGAGCTGTGGCAAAAAGGTTTGCTGTGTCTGTCAGCGTAGTGTCCAGAGCATGGAGGCGCTAGCAGGAGACAGGCCAGTACATCAGGAGACGTGGAGGAGGCCGTAGGGGGGCAACAACCCAGCAGCAGGACCGCTACCTCCGCCTTTGTGCAAGGAGGTGCACTGCCAGAGCCCTGCAAAATGACCTCCAGCGGGCCACAAATGTCTGTCAGCGTTTGAATCTCACTGTTGTCATGCCATAATAAAAAAGGAATGTGTTCGCATGATTTAATGTGCTTGAAGTTCAGAACAGTTAACCTAGGCTAGCAGTGTTGTCAGAAAGTTATTTAATTACCTTTAAATAACATATCATTTCTGATCTCAGAACATTAATAAAACCTCCCAGGAGAACTTTCAGCGAACCATAGAAAAACGTTCTCAGAACCTCCCTGCAACCTAAAAATGTACATTCCCAGAACAGGCAAAATGTTCACTTCTGTTTTCAGATCATTTAGAAAATGTTCAGTTTTAACGGTCTGGAAATGTATGGCTTCGTTCCCAGAATCAATAGGAAACCAAAAACTTAAGTTACAATAACTTTCTAGAAGCCAAATGTGCTAGCTGGGAACCTCATGATCAATACTGTCAAAATTGTTTTTGTGGAATACACAAGCATAACAATTTAATGGAGCATTAATAATGCATCTGTAACTCTATATGTTTTGGGGCAGAGAGAGAGTTAGCAAACAGACAGATGAAAAGAGAATTGGTGGTTGTTTACTCTACACTGCCACTACATCGTTCCAGTGATGCTTGACTCCATTTGGACATACTGTATTTTAGGCAAGCGTTATAGTCCAGCTCATTTCTTTGAGCCCATCAAAAACTTGTTTATAGACTTAACAAAGTTACTCAATTTGACCAGCTATGTCAAATGTAGTATTGTCAAACATTTGTAAAGAAATCCAATCTTCAAAACAAGTTAGAAGCTGGTGTATCTGCTGTACTTCACTTGCACAGTGTACAATATTATATTTATCATTGCATCACAGATTCATGCTTTCGAGGTCCCAGGTTGCATGGCTGAAATACGCTCCACTAGAGATTTGCCTTTCTTTCAGTATATGCAGCTCTGTGGCTTACATTGCTGCCTTGTGGGGTGCCATGGCTTCAAAGCAGCCCTGGCTCTGGGATATCTAACTCATTTGCTGTCTGTGTCAACTCCATTCTTTCATCTCTCCCCATGTGAAGTGTGCTCACAGCTCTCCCGCCTCGTTAAAACAAACTGTCACCCACAGAGCACAAGCTAATTAAGGTGTCAAAACACTCTCTGGATCCTTGTGTGTTTGCACATGGATACACCAGCAATTCAGGCCAGCATTCAGCATTGGGAGATTGCTAAATTATCCAGTTCAATATGTTCCATGGAATTCACTTTTTGAATTCTTTGAAGGCAATGATCCTGTCATTAGAGCAATTTTATCAGTGGCTTTGTTCAGTGAGTTGAAATTGCCTAGGTAAAATGATTCATTTTCACCATTTGCTGGCTCATGCTCTGAGTTACAGGTCTTGATTGGGTGTGGCTCAGTTGGTAGAGCATGAAGTTTAAAATGTCAGGGTCGTGGGTTCAATTCCCACAGTGGACAAGAATTACATTTTTTATTAGGATCCCTATTAGCAATTCCACTTGCAGCAGCTACTCTTCCTGGGGTCCACATAAAATGTGCAAATACATGACAAAGTACAGAACCATATAAGATATTACATAAAAATAAGAGTTATAGACTGAGTATACAAAACATTAGGAACACCTTCCTAATAGAATACCACAGTATGAGTCGGAAAACATATCGAGGAAATGGATCCAATGATTTTTCCACCATTCATTTTTTCTAGACAAAGGCAGTGAGGCTGATACGTAAAGCTTATTAAAGAGCAGTGATACTATCAACAGCAGTGTGCGGGTTTCTTCTTTTTTCTCATTCTAGAAACACTTAAAATGTTTCGTGTAGGCTTACCCTGGCATGACGTTTTAATAACCGTGTAAATCTCTCTAGGACTAAGTGACTTATATATATATTTCGCCTGTATTTTCCCACATAAAAATGTAACGCTAATTAGCTGCTAATGTGGCTATCATAAAGAACTACAAATACCATGGTGATCTGGACGAGACTGCCGAATTGAGTTAAAGGTAAGAATTTCTGGATTAACTATCTAATGTTAGCTAAGTGCAGGGATTTGTAGTCTTGCATGATGTCTACTTAGCCCTCCAAACAGCCTCAATTTATCGGGGCATGCACTCTGTGTTGAAAGGTGTTGAAAGCGTCCACAGGGATGCTAGCCCATGTTGATGCCAATGCTTCCCACAGTTATCAAGTTGGCTGGATGTCCTTTGGGTGGTGGACCATTCCTAATACACATGGGAAACGGTTGAGCGTGGAAAAACCCAGCAGCGTTGCAGTTTTTGACACAAACCGGTGCGCAAGGCACCTAATACCATACTCCGTTCAAATGCACTTACATCTTTTGTCTTGCCCATTCACCCTCTGAATGAAAGGCACATACACAATCCATCTCTCAATTGTCTCGAGGCTTAATCTACAGTCGTGGCCAAAAGTTTTGAAAATGACACCAATATAAATTTTCACAAGTTTGCTGCCTCAGTGTCTTTAGATATTTTTGTCAGATGTTACTATGGAATACTGAAGTATAATTACAAGTATTTCATAAGTGTCAAAGGCTTTTATTGACAATTACATGAAGTTGATGCAAAGAGTCAATATTTGCAGTGTTGACCCTTCTTTTTCAAGACCTCTGCAATCCGCCCTGGCATGCTGTCAATTAACTTCTGGGCCACATCCTGACTGATGGCAGCTGATTCTTGCATAATGCTTGGAGTTTGTCAGAATTCGTGGGTTTTTGTTTGTCCACCCGCCTCTTGAGGATTGACCACAAGTTCTCAATGGGATTAAGGTCTGGGGAGTTTCCTGGCCATGGACCCAAAAATATCGATGTTTTGTTCCCCAAGCCACTTAGTTATCACTTTTGCATTATGGCAAGGGGCTCCATCATGCTGGAAAAGGCATTCTTCGTCACCAAACTGTTCCTGGATGGTTGGGAGAAGTTGCTCTCGGAGGATGTGTTGGTACCATTATTTATTCATGGCTGTGTTCTTTTGCAAAATTGTGAGTGAGCCCACTCCCTTGGCTGAGAAGCAACCCCACACATGAATGGTCTCGGGATGCTTTACTGTTGGCATGACACAGGACTGATGGTAGCGCTCACCTTGTCTTCTCCGGACAAGCTTTTTTCCGGATACCCCAAACAATCGGAAAGGGGATTCATCAGAGAAAATAATTTTGCCCTCAGCAGTCCAATCCCTGTACCTTTTGCAGAATATCAGTCTGTCCCTGATGTTTTTCCTGGAGAGAAGTGGCTTCTTTGCTGCCCTTCTTGACACCAGGCCATCCTCCAAAAGTCTTCGCCTCACTGTGTGTGCAGATGCCTGCTACCATTCCTGAGCAAGCTCTGTACTGGTGGTGCCCCGATCCCGCAGCTGAATCAACTTTATGAGATGGTCCTGGCGCTTGCTGGACTTTCTTGGGCGCCCTGAAGCGTTCACAATTGATCCGCTCTCCTTGAAGTTCTTGATGATCTGATAAATAGTTGATTTAGGTGTAATCTTACTGGCAACAATATCCTTGCTTGTGAAGCACTTTTTGTGCAAAGCAATGATGACTGCACGTGTTTCCTTGCAGGTAACCATGGTTGACAGAGGAAGAACAATGATTCCAAGCACCATCCTCCTTTTGAAGCTTCCAGTCTGTTATTCAAACTCAATCAGCATGACAGAGTGATCTCCAGCCTTGTCCTCATCAACACTCACACCTGTGTTAAGGAGAGAATCACTGACATGATGTCAGCTGGTCCTTTTGTGGCAGGGTTGAAATGCAGTGGAAATGTTTTTGGGGGATTCAGTTAATTTGCATGGAAAGAGCAGGTGTTCTTAATGTTTTGTATACTCAGTGTATATTGGAAAGACACCAAGAGACAACAAAAATACTATTTACACATTATTCATATATACAGTACAGTTAAATCAGATCTTTAGAAAGAGGAGAAGAGCGCTGTGATAAAAAACAGATTTTAAAAATATATATTGTAAGTAACCTCTGGTGGCAGAGCATTCCACGATGATTATGGCTCTATACATATCTGAGTGACGCAATCAATCTGTTTTTGGTTTGGGTAACATGAAGAAACCCATAGCGGTGTGTCTGGTGGGGTATGTACATGCATGTCTGTTTTGAAGTATATGCCAGTAGATTATACAAGTGGTTAAACATTTGACACACAAATGTTTCTTAAAAATACTAAAAGAGAAGTAGTCAATTTCTCCTCAACCATGAAAGACATCATGCATGTTGTTGATGTTAGTTCTGTGTGTGCAGTTAAGGGCAATGCGTGCTGCTTGGTTTTGAGCAAGCTGCAGCTTTGCTAGGTCATTCTTTGCTGCACCTGACAATAATTATATCCTCCTGATTCCTGCTTACAAGCAAAAACTCAAACAGGAAGTACCAGTGACGCACTCAATACGGAAGTTGTCCAATGAAACAGATGATTAACTAAAGGACTGCTTCACTAGCACAGACTGGAATATGTTCCGGTATTCATCTGATAACATTGAGGAGTTTACCACATCCGTCACCGGCTTCATTAATAAGTGCATCGACTACGTCCCCCCCACTGTAACCGTATCTACATATCCCAACCAAAAGCTATGGATTACAGGCAAAATTCAAACTGAACTAAAGGCAAGAGCTGCTTCTTTCAAGGAGTGGAACACTGACCCGGACACTTAGAAGACATTCCGCTACGACCTCTGACGAGCCATCAAACAGGCAAGGCGTCAATATAGGACTAAGATCGAATTCTACTACGCCAGCTCTGACGCCTGTCAGATGTGGCAGGGCTTGCAAACTATCACAGATTACAAATGGAAACCCAGTGAGCTGCCCAGTGACCCGAGCCTACCAGACAAGCAACATACCCAGTGACCCGAGCCTAAAAGACAAGCTACATACCTAGCTTTGAGGCAAGCAACAATGAACAATGAATGAGAGCACCAGCAGTTCTGGATGATCTCACTCTCCATAGCAGATGTGAGTTGGACATTTAAACAGGTTATCATTCACAAGGCCACACAGCCAGACCAATTACCAGGATGCGTACTCAAAGCATGCGCTGACCAACTGGCGGGTGCTTTCACTGACATTTTCTACCTCTCCCTGACCAAGTCTGTAATACCTGCATGTTTCAGACTGGGACAAAGGGAGATTGAAAATGTCCGTGAAGACACTTGCCAGTTGGTCTGCGTATGCTTTGAGAACACGCCCTGGTATTCCATCTGGCACAGCGGCCTTGCGAGTGTTAACCTGTTAATTTTTTTTACTCACATTAAATAAAATCTAAATAAATTTTATTGGTCACATACACATATTTAGCAGATGTTATTGCGGGTGTAGCGAAATGCTTGTCAAAGGTCAAGGAGAGCTATATCACAAAGTCATGAAGGGCAAATGACTTTGTTTGATGTCTTTTTAGTCTGCTGTAGTCCAAAATACACAGCAGTTGCTGTGACTACTGGATAATGCATACAATATGAATGAATGGTGCGTCTTATCTATTTCTGTCAATAATTAATGCAAGCGGAGGCAACAAACTAAAGCACAGCCAACAGTTCAACTTGGGTGCAGTTTTCTCTGAGTGATAAGTTACAGTTGTGTTCAATTGGCAATCTAGAGGGTCAAGAAGAGCTTTGTGTTTCTTATGGCTTAACT
Source organism: Salvelinus namaycush (assembly GCF_016432855.1). Classification (NCBI taxonomy): domain Eukaryota; kingdom Metazoa; phylum Chordata; class Actinopteri; order Salmoniformes; family Salmonidae; genus Salvelinus; species Salvelinus namaycush. The sequence goes on along the minus strand of NC_052309.1, from coordinate 21,406,681 downwards.
ATTGTGTGAGAGGTGTTGTTTTTATCTGTTTTGCTGGTATGTAAAAGTCTCACTTTCAAGATTGCACCCCACTGGATGTGTAAAGGGTTTATCCTAGTGCTACTGACATGGAGTAAACATGTTTTTGGTTCCTTCCTTCCTCATCTGGTGTCAGTCTCAGTGCTGGTAACTCCATCTGAATAAAAGAAGGTGTTACAGATTATGTTTCTCATCAGTACCAGGATGATTGGATCCCCTGGGTCTCTATCTTTTTCCATCAGAAATTTCAAAGCAAATACATTTCTAAAAGATTGGAGTGAGAAATCGTGCCAAGATCTAGAACTGTAATTCAACATCTCCATGTGAAAGGCTTCAGACTCAGACAGCCCTGCTCACAAAAAGGTGTGCAAACATCCTCATTGACTCTTCACTGTAAAACCTAAAACTACCATCCAGCCTCAGGGAGCGTTAGTATGATCCATAGTACTTTGCGGCAAAGAGTGTGTAGTAAGAGTGTGTAGTAGCATCAGTGTCAAGAGGCAAATTCTATTAGGCAGTTAGGTCTCTGAAGGGAAGCTTGGGTCTGTTTAGAAATGTAATTGCACTCTGACATTGTGATCACTATTATCGACAGAAATAGGATTCTCCTTAGTTATGGTGAGATTATTCACCATTGCTAATCAAGTCCTGGAGGGCTCAGTAAGTGTTCGCTTACATGGCTTTGCCTCAAACTATTTTATTTCCAAACGCATCTAATGGTGAGAGCTGTGAAGAGTTTCTCTTTTATTTTCCGAGAGGAAAGTGACCGAGTATGTTTACATGCACACAAATAATTCGATATTAAACTGATTATGACCGAGTATGGCATTAGTCATGTAAACACCGTACTCTGCTTATCTTAAGCGGCGTAAGGTCGTAATCGAAGTAAGCATATGCCAATTAAAACACCTGGATTTCTGAGCAATCTGTAGAATTATTAGGACATGTAAACAGCTGAATCGGTGATCCAGTGGTGTATTTGTTCTGGGCATGTGCCAGAACCAGGTAGCACAAGCCTCTCTCTATTATGCACGAGTGAAGTGAGTTTGGAAACACTGAAAGTATGCATCTTATAAATAGTTTTCACATGCAAACTTTTTATGTCCGAACTCCGAATCAAATAGTCTTCGCAAAAATAGCATGGTCACTGTGGTAGAATGCTTATTTGGATTGGCTATTTTCTGCTTTTATCAAAGTCACCATCAGTAGCCTGATTTCAGATGTGACCATGTAAACAGGATTATTAGGGAAATCGATCGTCTTGCAAAGCATGTAAACATTTTAAACGAACTATTATATTAATCTGACTATCCACAATAATTGCTTTATTGTGTGCCTATAACCGTGCTTATTGAGAGGTTTGACATAAATGTCAGACTTACATATGTAGCCTAGTAGTCTACTATTTATAAACGGTGAACCACCATTCATCTTGTGATACATTTAGACAGAGTGTAATTAGCAATTTTTTCATAATAACAACCTTACTCACTTAAACTGTAGCCTACATTCAGTCTACTGAATAGTTGCATCTCTATTTGTCCCCACAGCACGACCATAAGTGATGAAACTGTCAAGGACAATTATTGTAAATAAATCCCAGGACAAATAATGCAGTTTAACATCAGAGAGCTTTAGGAAGTCCTTAAATTTTCAATTCACAGAGGTCCTACTCTGATAAAGAACAAGAGAACCCATCATTATCACTGCTGTACCATAGCAATCCCTGTATACTGCCTGTTGTTTTGGCAGCTGTGTCTGTTTTTGTAGAAAATAACAGTACCTATAAAACACAAATTTATAAATATCCAAAGTGGTTTACCACTACAAGGCTTGTATGTTTTCATGTTTTACTTATTTTTCTGTCATGTGGTTAAATATGCAGTCCGGGATTTTAAGAACGGGCTGCAGGTAGCCTAGTGGTTAAAGTGTTGGGCCAGTAACCAAAAGATTTCTGGATCTAATCCCTGAGCTGACAAGGTCAAAATCTGTTGTTCTGCCCCTGAACAAGGCAGTTAACCCTCTGTTCCTAGGCCGTCATTGTAAATAAGAATTTGTTCTTAACTGACTTGCCTAGTTAAATAAAGGTAAAAATATATATTGTTTAAGAACTTACAAATTCGTAATGTATTGTATGAATTGGAATTTGTAACATATCATACAAATTGCACCAAAAAAAAAGAATTTGGTGGCCTGTTTTGGCTCATGATCACTAGTTTCAAAACTACTGTCTGAAATAATACTACTTTAAAACTACTGGAGCATCACTTTAAGGAGTGTGGATCAAGCAGTGTGTCTGTGTGTGTGTGCACACTAGGGGTAATCTACATCCTGAAAGTCATCCTATCCTTCAGCTGGAGTCTGTCATTTAGAAAACTTGTGTCTTTTAATATTTTATCCCAGAAGTCAGATGAATATTTCAATTTTCTTGACTCTTTTTGGCTGTGATTGCAGCGCTTGTCTTCGATAATGAACACTCATGCTGACATGCTGCAGGCTTCACAGTGAGGACTGTCATTATTAATCTGTCACATAACTATTTAAAGGCATCCCATATACTAATGGAGATAAATGTAGAAGAGATGAAAGACAATCATGTTGTTGCTCATAATTCACCCTGAGAGACATCCTCTGGTGTCTTTTGACACTAAAGTTGTCATTCTGGCAAAATAAAGCCACTTTCAAAAGCACCGATAATTTTCCTCTATAATTCTTGAGAGCAAGTACACTGAACACTGGTTTTGGCTTCTTATAGAAATACTGTATGAGAGCAATTTGGAGCTTTCATCATCAGCCCTCCCCTTCTTGAATTTAGCACCCATACCCCGGGGCTTCCTGATTACATTTCAACTGCTGCAGGTGGGAATAATTACTCTCTACGGCTCAGCCATTATTATATTTGGTAATCATCACGAGAAATTCAGAGCAAAATCTTTACTTTGGATAATTGGAGGAAGGAGGAATAAAGGTATTCAAATGAATCATCAAAGGGTTATCATGAGGGGTTTTTCCTAAAGGGCCTCATGACAATATGTCTACAGTGGTAGTTAATTATTCTGGGTTTTTATTGTTCCACTTTGCTCACTAGCCACAGCACTTAACCTATCCATTCATAATGCTCCTTAGATCCTGGTAAGTGACAGTCCCTAGCCCTAGACTAAAGAACAGATTTTGCAATTACAGCAGAGCCATATATCATGTATCCAATTTAGATTTTTGCAGTAAAAAAAATCTATTTTCTATGCAATGTTGTATTTAGGAATAATGTTCTCTGGTATTTGTTGTCTTCTGGTATGCTCTAATATCTCTATGTTGTCTGTGTGTTTCTGTCCATTGTCTTCTCTAGAAAATGTCAATGCTGTGGTCCGGAGGAGAGTGGAGTCAGACAGCGGAGCCTACACACACTCCCCCACACAGGACACAGCGAGTGAGATCAACCATTTCACCACAGCATCCACCATGAACGTCCCCAACCACCGGCCCGTCTTCAGAGGATTCGCCCTCCATGAACAGCTGCTCACTAAAAACTTCCAGCGGGACCAGCAGTTCTTCACAGACCATGGAGATGTGGCAGGACATCCTACAATGCCTGGCTCTGTTTCCACTCTTGGGGCGGGAGACGCTTCGACTCGCCTCGTGCAACATGAGGACACCCCTGCCTTCTCTGACATAGCCACTACTGCCACGGTGGCTGCCACAGCCCCCCTCACCAGCTCTGCTCCTACAACTCCGGGGCTACTGGTGAGCATGGCTCAGAAGGACAAGCCAGCCGAGGACAAGGCCAGGGAGGCAGAGAAGGTGACAGTGACCACAGACTCCCTGACCACCCCTGTAGTGGCAAACACTGCCCCTACAGTCAGTGGCCGCAGACCCAATGTCCCCCCCTCCCCGAATGGAAGCCTCCATAGTCAGAGGGCAGTTGTCATGGAGACCCCCATGGCACCCCCTGTGCTGACCACCTCAGTGAGGGTGGAGAAAGGGGAGTCAGAGGAACCAGGGGTAAAGAACAGGACAGGCCCTGGCATCCAGCTCACCAAACTGACCGCAGCATCCACAGGAGAGGTGGATGAGGGAACCACCACCACAACCATCATCACAACCACCACCATTACCACCATGCAGACACCAGGTACCTTCTATTTCTATTGGTCTCATACGAATATAGAGTGAAACTAGAAGTATGTAAATCCAGTTACATCTAATTGGCAAATGCAGCTTTTCTGTAATGACGATGGCTTAGGAGAAGCAGCATTGATACAGGAATCATCAAATCACTTAACCTATCAACCTAACTGCCTCTCTCTAACAGTGTTTACTCAGACTTTAGTCAGAGTTTTGTACAGCGAGGCAGGAACAGCATCTGAAAGGACTAGTCAGTGTTGCTCATCCTTCCATGGTGACTTCTCCCATTCATCCGGCACCCAGGATCACAAAGCTGATCATGCATCAAACCAATATGCCAAGGCTGGCTCCACCTGATCTGTGCTGCCTGGCTGTCCTGTCCAGTGGGTCTAGATGGCTGAGGGGCCGTGTGATAGCCGGGCCCTGGCTGTGAGGCAGAAAACTTGGGGAGTTAATGAGGGGGTTAGAGGGCCACTGAAACAGATGGGCTGTCAGAAAGGGATCAGTCGTCTGGGAAGAGGGATCACTTGTATTTCTCTCTCTTCTGTGCCAGGTCCCTGCACTGTGAATTTCACTGACCCAGAGGGTCACATTGAGATTCCACAGCTGCATTCCTCAGCTTCGTCGCCTGACCCTGGAGCGGACTGCACCTACGTGCTGACCGTCTACCTGGGATACGGGATTGAAGTACAGGTCAGTGAAGACAGGATACTGTCTATGTTGTCCCTTTTATGGGGTTCACACTTCTCAAGGTTTTAATGAAAGCTTGCTTAGTGTAAATGTTAATGGCAATGATAGGAGGGCTGTTATGTGCTGGTTTGCCAGTAGGCCTTGAGTTAGTGTTGCTGGACACATTGTTTCAGCCCCACAGTCCTCTCTCTCACTTTTTCTTCCCTACCTTAATTTAACCTAATTATCTACGGAGTAATCATGGCTGTCGCTAGAGCCAGCGGCTCTGATGAAGTGCGTTGCACCTTTATGCTATTTTCAGATGCCCAAATGTATCTGTTGGAATCTCAAACTAACAGAACACATCAGCTTGCTCATGAAGCAAATACCAACATTTATGAATTTCTGCCATTACAAAGCCTGGAGCTTCAGATGACTTCAAAGGAAAATAGAATTTAAAAAATAAACTGCGCTTCATGTTTAGTAAGTGTTTTTCTTGTGACCGAGCAGCTTCAAAATAAAACAATCATAGTCGATCCTGAAAATGTTCTCTTGGAATGGTAAGGGAACAAAAAAATTCAGCAGGGCTCTTGTTTGCTTGTTGTCGTTCTATCCATTCATGTGGAACTTGTCATCCCTGTGCTGTCACATCAACAGTCCCACCACAATCAATACAGAGACGGAACCAGGGACACCACTGCATAGCGAAATGTTTAGTCAGATGTCATTTCATAATTCATCTATTTAGACACAATGGCCAATTTTTTTTTAACAAAAGCATAGTTAAAAGATAAACCCAGAGTTCCATTTGCTAGCAGGCATTCAGAGGGCCCTTACTTTGTATGCATCTCTTTCACTGGTCTTTGTCTGCATCCAATCAGTGTTTATCTATGGAAGCAGGCATCATTCATTACTTTCTCCAGGGAAGGGGTGGTGCATCTATTTCCCCCACCAAAAATAATCACAAGTTACTTATATTTATGTATGTGGAGCCTACATTAGAATGGGTCGAAATGCATTTAGATTCATTTCTTTTGCCGGACATTATTTAAGAAACAAATATATACTTCTACTGTATTGCATCCACTGTAATATCCATATGGTAATTTCTGTATTGAAGTAGCTTCATTGATTGATTGTAAAATATAATGGCTGTTTCTCTTCACAGTCCCCATTGTGCCATAAGGTGTTCTTTTATCTGGATTTTAGAATCTGGTTTTATTGCTAGCATGAGATACCTGGGGTGGCAGAGAGTTCCTTGCAGCCATGTCTCTATTTAATACTGTGCGTTTCCCAACTTCTGTTCTGGACCTGGGGACTGTGAAGAGACCTCTGATTGCATGTCTTGTGTGTCAACTGCTTGAACAGACAGTTCAGTACCTTCAACACATCAACACCTCGCACAAAGACCAATAATGATGCAGTCAATCTCTCCTCAACTTTGAGCCAGGAGAGATTGACATGCATGTTACTGACATACATCTAAGTGCAATACGTGCTACTCTGTTCTGGAACAACTACAATTGACCTACAGTATGTCCCTCTTTGCCGCACATGACCACCAACTGGACAGAAGTCCAAGTGCGACAAACCTAGGCCTGTAGGACCTGTCTGGTTGGCAGATGTCAAGAAAGCATAGCAACGCCTTACCATGGACAGTCCTTGTCCCATTTTAGCAGTTTAAACACTTCTGGGAGATTCTGGAGTGGTGCCTGAGACAGTGTTTTCCATCACCATCAACAAAACACCAAATTATGGAATTTATTTTTGAAGAATGATGTCGCATCACTTCAATAGAGTTCCAGACACTTGTAGAATCTATGCCAAGATGCATTGAAGCTGTTCTGGCGGTGTTATGTTGGTGTTTCCTTTATTTTGGCAGTTACATGTATTTCACAATATATTCATCATACATTGCATGATGCAATACAAACTGTGCATTTTATATCATTCATATCACTTTGTCTCATGGAAATGGACCAATTTTAATTCATAGTAAACTGCTTTAGCTATAGTTGCATACTGTTGCAGTTTCCAGTAATTGTTTAGTCTCTGGTGGTGTTCCTTGTACCTGGTTCAGTAGCCATGACTGTAGTAGTGTATTTTCTATGATTTCAGGCTCGATTCAATCCATATCGCAGATGTATCGCGGAATATTCATGTTATAGCTAGTGGTGTAAAGTACTTTAAAGTATTTTTTCTTAATTAAAGTAAGTACTTTTTTGGGGTATATGTACTTTACTATTTATATTTTTGACAACTTTTACGTAACTACATTCCTAAGGAAAATAATGTACTTTTTACTCCCTGACATCCAAAAGTACTTGTTACATTTCAAATGCTTAGCATGACAGGAAAACAGTCCAATTCAAGCACTTCTCACGAGAACATCCCTGGTCATCCCTACTGCCTCTGGTCTGGCGGACTCACTAATCACAAAATGCTTCATTTGTAAATGAAGTCTGAGTGTTGGAGTTTGCCCCTGGCTATCCGTAAATTTAAAAAAACAAGAAAATTGTGCAGTCTGGTTTGTTTAATATAAAGAATGTGAAATTATTTCTACTCTTACTTTTGATGCTCAAGTATATTTAAAACCAAATTCTTTTAGACTTTTACTAAAGTAGGATTTTGCTGGGTGACTTACTTGATTCATTTTCTATTAAGGTATCTTTACTTTTACTCAAGTATGACAATTGGGTACTTTTTCCACCACTGTAGGTAGATTGACATTTAAAAGTCAATGTTCCGGCGTTCACGGAGACTGCATTCATGGTAAACTCTGCATGTGTCGGCTGAATTTCCTTTGCATTTTAATGTAGATATTCCTGATATTTCCACGATACGGATTGAATCCAGTCCTAAATCAGAAAAAAAGAGTTGACATTAAATACATTTAGTCTAAATTGTTCACAAAGCAATCATCCCCTCTTGATTACACACACAATAAAAACAATCTTTCAATTAGCAAAGTATTTCAGAACATGCTTTTTCTAAAGAGAAAGTGGCACTGCCCCTGTAGGTGAATGAAAGTCTGTGGCATTCCTAATAAATGGTCTCCTGCAATGGACAGAGTAATGATGTTTTTCCCCTTCAGCTGAAAATTGCCCGTCACAAACCACCAATTACTTAGCTAGAAGTATGCTAGGATGCTGTCCATTAGGACTTAAAATTGCTACTGTACGTTAGATTTTTGTCCTTCAGATCACGGCTTAACCACTACTTGTCTCCAGGGCCACATGCTGTTGGTCTTTTTCTACCTTTGAATTATGTGGATTGAAAGTCACCCTGCTTGTTTCTCTTGGTGAAAACTAATTGAAAAGTAACTTTTTTTTAACCTTCAGAGCCCTTTGAATACCAGGACTGATAGGTCCATTTTTCACTCAATGTCTACAGTTTATGCACAATTCACTCATGTCACAATACCCTATCAGCTATGCAGACTCCGAGATGAAGTGATAACCTACATTAAATCCAGCCACATTAAATCCAGCCACATTTAGAAAGGTCACTGTTAAAGGCTCATGGCATGTTGCCTGAACACAGTGAGATGATCTGGTGAGTAAATCCAATTTCACTACATTGCATCTATGTATATGCCTTTATACAATGGTCAGATGCATTGTGATGGGTTGCAGGCTCTTTCCTTTCAGGGACAACAGCCCTTATGGCTCACCAATCATAAAGGGAAATGCAGTCCTTCCTTGTACACCACGTGCTGCCTCTGTACCTCCATCTTTATTCTGGAGATCCTTTATCACAACTCTCCTACTGTCAGTCTTGCGTTTATTCTAAACCACTTACATGCATGTGCTTAGTATTAAATGGAGAGAGAATGGGGAGTGAAGATGAAACAAGAAGTCGACAATCTCCTCTTCACAGCTCATACACACAGTTGAAGTCGGAGGTTTACATACACTTTGTGAAGTGCACCAGTCCCTCCTGCAGCAAAGCACCCCCACAACATGATACTGCCACCCCTGTGCTTCACGGTTGGGATGGTGTTCTTCGGCTTGCAAGCCTCCCCCCTTTTCCTCCAAATATAACGATGGTCATTATGGCCAAACAGTTCTATTTTTGTTTCATCAGACCAGAGGACTTTTCCAAAAAGTATGATCTTTGTCCCCATGTGCAGTTGCAAACCATAGTCTGGCTTTTTTATGGCGGTTTTGGAGCAGTGGCTTCCTCCTTGCTGAGCGGCCTTTCAGGTTGTTGATATAGGACTCGTTTTACTGTGGATATGGATACTTTTGTACCCGTTTCCTCCAGCATCTTCACAAGGTCCTTTGCTGTTGTTCTGGGATTGATTTGCACTTTTCGCATCAAAGTACATTCATTTCTAGGAGACAGAACGCATCTCCTTCCTGAGCGGTATGGCGGCTGCGTGGTCCCATGGTGTTTATACTTGCGTACTATTGTTTGTACAGATGAACGTGGTACCTTCAGGCATTTGGAAATTGCTCCCAAGGATGAACCAGACTTGTGGAGGTCTACAATTATTTTCCTGAGATCTTGGCTGATTTATTTTGACATGATGTCAAGCAAAGAGCCACTGAGTTTGAAGGTAGGCCTTGAAATACATCCACAGGTACACCTCCAATTGACTGAAATTATGTTAATTAGCCTATCAGAAGCTTCTAAAGCCATGACATCATATTCTGGAATTTTCCAAGCTGTTTAAAGGCAGTCAACTTAGTGTATGTAAACTTCTGACCCACTGGAATTGTGATAGTGAAATATCTGTCTAAACAATTGTTGGAAAAATTACTTGTCATGCACAAAGGAGATGTCTTAACCGACTTGCCAAAACTATAGTTTGTTAACAAGATATTTGTGGAGTGGTTGAAAAACTAGTTTTAATGACTCCAACCTAAGTGTATGTAAACTTCCGACTTCAAATGTATATATATATATATATATATACACACACACACCTTTTTATTATTTTTTGCAAAGGTACACAGACTGGAGTGGGTGTCCTCTCCCTCAAAAACACCCCTCATCTCCACTTGAAAAGGTTTCTCATGCAATTATGTACATTTGGAAAATTGAGTCACCAATCCAGCCTCTACAGCTCTTTTCATCATCAGTGTTCCTTGTGAAAGAGATCAGAAAGGATCTATCATGTGGAGCCCAGGAGGTCTCCTCCTCTCACCAGGCCCAGTGTCATGCTCACAATCACACAGATGACATCTCTTTGACTTTTATCTTCTTACAAAATGATTTCACAGTGCCTTGTAAATGCAAAGCTATTATTAGAGAGTCTCCAGCTAGTTGCCGGGAATTAAGTGCATTGGACATCCTCCATCTTGAGGAAAGGGATTGGGACATCATATCTGATCAGTGCTTTAGGGATCTAAACTTCTGTGTAACGTATACTTAGTGTGCGGGAAACCAATTAGCCTGTGTATGCCCAAACACGAGCTAGGATTCAGGAAGTGAGCCCTGCTTAGAGCTAAGTGTTAGCATCTCACATACAATGGAAATAGATCAACCAAATCAACTATGACTTCAGATAACTACACGAAACAATCAGTGCTGACTTTCGAGGCTATCGGGTTGCCAACAGAGGGATGAAGCCTGTGTAAGGACAGCTTACGTTCACGTCCTAGCCTCAGCTTGGCAGGAGAGACTCCGTTGGGGGAGTGGTGAGCAGCTCTGTAGTGCAGCAGAGTATGCGACAAGTATTCGGTGAAGGAGAAAACCTGAACTAAGTGAGCTCTCAACAGGTGTAGACCTTACTGTGAAATGCTTACTTACAAGCCTTTAACCAACAATGCAGCTCAAGAAATAGTGTTAAGAAAATATTTAATAAATATTTAATAAAAAGTAACAAGAAAATGACATAACAATAACGAGGCTATATACAGGGGGTACCGGTACAGTCAATGTGTGGGGGTACAGGTAAGTCAAGGTAATGTGTAAAGTGACTGTGCATAGATAATAAACAGCGAGGAGCAGCATTGTAAAACAAAAATAAAGGGGGGGGGGGGGGGGGGGGGGGGGGTGTCAATATAAATAGTCCAGGTGGCCATTTGATTATTGTTCAGCAGTCTAATGGCTTGGGGTAGAAGCTGTGAAGGAGCCTTTTGGTCCTAGACTTAGCGCTCCGGTACCACTTGCCGTGCGATAGCAGAGAGAACAGTCTGACTTGGGTTGCTGGAGTCTTTAACCATTTTTGGGGCCTTCCACTGGCACCGCCTAGTATATAGGTCCTGGATGTCAGGAAACTTGGCCCCAGGGATGTACTGGGTTGTATGCACTACCCTCTGTAGCGCCTTATGGTCAGATGCCCGAGCAATTGCCATACCAGGCGGTGATGCAACCGGTCAGGATGCTCTTGATGGTGCAGCTGTAGAACTTTTTGAGGATCTGGGGACCCATGCCAAATCTTTTCAGTGTACTGAGGGGGAAAAGGTGTTGTCGTGCCCTCTTCACAACTGTCTTGGTGTGTTTGGATCATGATAGTTTGTTGGTGATGTGGACACCAAGGAACTTGAAACTCTCAACCCGCTCCACTTCAGCCCCGTCGATGTTAATGGGGGGCCTGTTTGGCCCTCCTTTTCCTATAGTTCACGATCAGCTCCTTTGTCTTGCTCACATTGAGGGAGAGGTTGTTGTCCTGACACCACACTGCCAGATCTCTGACCTCCTCCCTATAGGCTGTCTCATCGTTGTTGGTAATCAGGCCTACCACTCGTTGCAAACATTTTTATTTATTTTACCAGGTAAATTGACTGAGAACACATTCTCATTTACAGCAACGACCTGGGGAATAGTTACAGGGGAGAGGAGGGGGATGAATGAGCCAATCGTAAGCTGGGGATGATTAGGTGACCATGATGGTATGAGGGACAGCTTGGGAATTTAGCCAGGACACCGGGGTTAACACCCCTACTCTTACGATAAGTGCCATGGGATCTTTAATGACCTCCGAGAGTCAGGACACCCGTTTAACGTCCCACCCGAAAGACGGCACCCTACACAGGGCAGTGTCCCCAATCACTGCCCTGGTGCATTGGGATATTTTTTAGACCAGAGGAAAGAGTGCCTCCTACTGGCGCTCCAACACCACTTCCAGCAGCATCTGGTCTCCCATCCAGGGACTGACCAGGACTTAATGATGCTGTTGGAGTCATACTTGGCAAGTCAGTTATTTAACTAGGCCAGTCAGTTTATTATTATTTACGATGACGGCCTACCGGACGACGCTGGGCCAATTGTGTACCGCCCCTACCGGACGACGCTTGGCCAATTGTGTACCGCCCTATGGGACTCCCAATGATGGTCAGATGTGATCCCTGTACAAGGGACTATAGTGATGCCTCTTGCACTTAGATGGAGTGCCTTTGACCGCTGCGCCACTCGGGAGCCCAAAGAGTAGTTCCCTGACTGGGAATCGAACCCAGGCCGCGGCGATGAGCGTGAAGAATCCTAACCACTAGACAGGGAACAGGGAGTACAGGAGGGGACTAAGCACGCACCCCTGAGGGGCCCCAGCGTTGAGGATCAGCGTGGCAGATGTGTTGTTGCCTACCCTTACCACCTGGGGCGGCCCATCAGGAAGTCCAGGATCCAGTTGCAGAGGGAGGTGTTTAGTCCCAGGGTCCTTAGCTTAGTGAGGGGTTTTGTGGGCACTATGGTGTTGAACACTGAGCTGTAGTCAATGAACAGCATTCTCACATAGGTGTTCCTTTTGTACAGGTCAGAAAGATCAGTGTGGAGTGCGATTGAGATTAAGTCATCTGTGGGGCGGTATGCAAATTGGAGTGGGTCTAGCGTTTACAGCATGATGGTGTTGATCAGCAGTTATTTGAGAGAGTGTACAGCATGTGCACAGTCGGGTGTCGTAACCTGTCGTTCCCAGAAATTAGGCCACTTTGCAAAATGGTTTGGTTTCTGGACATTGTCTACAGATGAGCGGGGCAGTAAGGGGTACGCACATTTTTTTAAATTTAACTAGGCAAGTCAGATAAGAACAAATTCTTATTTACAATGACGGCCTACCCCGGCCAAACCCGGGCCAATTGTGCGCCGCCCATAGGACTCCCAATCACAGCCCGATGTGATACAGCCTGGATTTGAACCAGGGACTGTAGTGATGCCTCTTATACTGAGATGCAGTGCCTTAGACCGCTGCACCACTACGGAGCCCATTGTGTCTATTGGAACCACAGTTGGCACACCGTTGTCGTGTCTAGGGTCTCATTAACTGCACTGAGTCACTCATGTCACTATCTGAGTGACAACTACAGTCTGAAAACTGAGACTCCTGCACAGCTTAAACAGCACTGAAATCATGTGTCTGTGCCTCAGAGATCTTAGTTGCATAGTGAGCTGCTGATTTCACTTGGGAAGCTTTGACTACAGGTTTTGCTAAAGTCAGATAATCATCTTCAAGGAGAAGCCTCTCCCAAACAAGTGAGCTTGCGATTCTTTCAATTATCTGGGCCCTGATAATTTCATCTCTTGTCAGGTTCACACTGCAGGCCTTAATGACCAAATCAGTTTTGTTTTTCAAGTCAGTTTTGAATAGTGACTGTCCAAACAGCAAGTTACAAGTGACGAAACTGGATTTGTGTGTGTTCAGATAGAAGTCATTCGCTGACATACCTACACTAGTTGACATACTAACTGCGGGTGTGTGCACAGTGGTGTAGGCTGATTGCTGGTAGTGCTCGTGTTTCCTACATGCAGAACTTATGTAGCAAGCTAAGGTGACAGCAATGCATGCCAGGAAGGTTTTCCAGTTGCTTTTAATCTTCAAAATCATAGTGTAAGAACAATTCTAAAGCCTCAAAGGATAAGATCAGCCTTTCAACTTTTAAAATTAGTAATTTTTGGCTAGCCACAGCAGTCAACAGTAGGTAGCTGTTTAGCTTTCTAGCATATTCACAAATTTGTTTGTAAACAATTAACAAGGTAGCTGACTACCACATGGTATTGTTAAACTGTCAACAGAGTAGCTAGCAAGCAACAAGATATGCCAAATAAGTCTAAAAACCACTTGAGAGCAAGTAAGTCGCATGGCCAGGAATTAGATTTGTATCCGACTTCAAACCACCTACCAATGTGGTTTGAAATGTGACTTGAAATATCCGATTCAATGTGCTGTTCAGACTGCAGAAAAAAGAACAGATTCTAATTGAATATTTAATAACAAAAAAAACAATTTGAGTCATTTCAAATTGCCAATGTGAACAAGGCTTTTGATATCCAAACTAAAGACAGGACTGCGCTAGCACTTTAAGATCAGAGACGCACTGAATTACTGACTCACCCACGTAACAAGCTTGCTGCTGAAAATGCAGTCTCTTCAGAAGCACACTGTTTCGTAGTGAAATGTCCATCAGAAATGTCAACAGCTTTATCATGTGTGCGCTTCCCAGAGTGTTTGGAAGATGCGCAACCCCTCGGCGCTGAGACAGTGGAAAAGAATGGACCTTTTCCTCTCAGAGCTGTTTGAAAAGAAAAACTTCAGCCTGTTTTGGTGGGGTGGAGTTTTGGGCTTCCATGGTGACATCATGCAGTAAATTAGTTAATTGACCAATAAGAAAGAGTTCCAAACCTTTCTGCCAATAACAGCTAATTTTCTGTTTTCCCTTCCTCACTCAAACCAGTCCCAGACAGTCCTAGCAAAATTCTTGCTTGAGAAAGTGCTGTTAGCTAAGAAGGTACTTTTGTTTCTTTTTGACCATTTTAATTGAAACAATCACAGCAAGGTACTTAATTGTTACCCAGAAATGATTTTATATTGAGATAAAAACAGCTGCATTGGACCTTTAATGATAGTCAAAGGTGGGCGGTGCCAAGACTTGCTCACAGTTGTATAAGTAATTGGAAGTCAGAATGGGCTTCAGGATGTATAGTTGGAAATTTAGAATATCTGATGTTGCATTCTACTGTTTACGTCTAGGTAAACCAGCTATTCCATTATTTGTTTTTCTGACTCAACTTTTTGGGGCTTATGTAAATCATCAGCCTAAGAAAATGGGTCATGATTAGTTTTAGGCTTACCACAGACACAAATGGTAATGGATTATTTTACTTGCTTATTCTTTTGCCCTTCCTGCTAAAATATCCCCACATTACCCCTTCCCTGGCATTTCTAATACTCCAAACTAACACCTAATTTACTAAACTCCAACACCTAATTTACTAGGATAGAATATTCAGACTTTAAAATGTGTGAGCTTTGTCAGCCCTGCGCTGGAGGGCTAAGATAAGTTTAGATGGAGGGTGTTTGTTTGTTTGTCTGTTTTTCTCCTGCTATCTTCAGTCGATGTGCCCTTGAGCATGGCACTTAACCGTAATTGGACCAAGGTCGCCGTTGATAATGTCAGACTCTGCCCTCCATGCATTCAAAAGTGACCAAAACATCAGCCAGGAAGCATAGGAACTGAGAAGTGGTCTGTGGTCACCACCTGCAGAACCATTCCTTTTTTGGGGGTGTCTTACTAATTGCCTATAATTTCCACCTTTTGTCTATTCCATTTGCACAACAGCATGTGAAATTTATTGTCAATCAGTGTTGCTTCCTAAGTGGACAGTTTGATTTCACAGAAGTGTGATTGACTTGGAGTTACATTGTGTTGTTTAAGTGTTCCCTTTATTTTTTTGAGCAGTGTATTTTTTTAATGCCCATCTCACGAGGCCCCTTGATGATGTGAGGCCTGAGGCGTTTGCCTCTTCTGTGTAATGGTAAGTCTGCGACTGTGTGTAGTGGAGTATACAGAATGAAAGGCTAGTGCTGGAGAGCATGCCGGAGAGCTCTTTATCAACACAGATCACTGAGGCATACTGCCCGATGGGAGGACTATGACCATGTGAGATGCAACTGGAACAAACGCACCGATTGAATCACCCACTGAGAATTGGGTAATATTTGGTAGATACGTTGATCAATGAGATTCCAACCTATTTTCACCCACTCAAAAAGTTTGTTAAATTCCCAATGTGTTATCACTATGCTTTCAACCATCTAAAAGCACAACCAAATTCCAATGGATAATCAATGTCAGATGTTTTGTTTATTTATACACCAACAATGTGTTATTGCTGTGCTTCATCTAATAGCACAACCAAATGATCTGGATTGCAGTTGAGATTACATTAAAGTACATGGTGCAGTTGATCAATGCCGTTTGAGATTATGTGCAGATTATTATAACAATTGTGAAGATTTCCACCGACCTGCAATTCCATAAGAAGACATTTATTGTTACAGTAACCTCAAAGTGGCCATGGATGTGTTACTCAGTTTAAGGTTCAATAAATACTGTTACATTAGTTTGTAAAATGGTCTTAACATTTTATTGTGTTTGGTTGACAACACAACCAAATATGATCATTTAAAGCATATGTATTTACTGCTTGGATAGTTAGATCTGAGCCACTGGTTTAATCTTATTATTTTATTTCCTACGTTTATATTTTTGGTTGAGATGGAGACCTGAATTCAACTTGTCGACAACATTAATAGGCTATTTACCGTATTGCAAAAGTGATATTGAATTGTGTTTGGTTGTCAAAGCAACCAAATATCAATATTTGAAAGAGAGTTTTTTTTTGCTGCTTGGATAGCTCCCTCTGTGCCACTGTGTCTGGCTTTAATTCCAGTTTGTCTACAAATTAATAATTGATATGTTGGAGTCACGTTTCCATTTCAACTAAAAATCTAAATGAAAGTATAGGACGGAATCAGATCAAACTTTAAATGCACTTTAAGCACAGTTTGATTTGATTGAATCCTATTCTATAGATGTTTGGTTGAGATTTAGATGTGAATCCAACATTTATTAAATTGCATCATTGATGATATATGATTGATAAAGCATGGTTACATTTCATTTGCTCTGTTGAACCTACCCTTTGGAATGACTTTGATAGCAACAGTGAATCTCTTAAGTGGTGATTTCTCAACAATCATTGGTTATAGTCAGTGGCAAATATCAGAGCCAAGCAGGGCTTGGTTAAAACCCTGAATGGGAGACTGAAGGGATAGCTGTAGATAGATCAACTCTCCAGTAGGAGGTGCTGCCCAGCCTATTGTTTTTTTTATTATAGTGGCTTTTAGTTTGAAGATCTCACGTTGTTTCAAAGGTACTGATTCAACATATTTTTGAAAGGTTTGGATATGCTGAAGATTGGTTACCATGATAACAACCCTGTGGATGAAATTTTACCCTCAAACAACAGTGATCACTTTTTTCTAATGCAATGTATTTTTGCTGTAGATTCAACATCACAATATGTTGCCAAATTACATTGAAACAATGTTGACTTAACCAGTTTGTTCCCAGTGGGCAGGGACTCAAAGACTCAGAGCAGTGGATGAATGGTCGGTGGCCCTGGGACAAATGTGATAAAGAGCTGTACTGTCACATACTAGGCCTAGTGTTCGGTTAGAGAGATAGAACAACTCAATTGACGGTAGTGCTGAGTGACTAATGAAAATAATGTTTTTTAAACAAGAAATTGACAACTTCGGTTCAATTACTTGAATTCCATTTAGTTTGTATTTTTTTGTGCCCTCAATGAGCCGTTTCTGTATTTAATAAAAAATAATATATATACAGTATTAAACTAGGCAAGTCAGTTAAGAACAAATTCTTATTTACAACAACAGCCTACCCAAGCCAATTTTGCACCACCCTCCCAATCACAGCCAGATATGATGCAGCCTGGATTTGAACCATGGATTACAGTTGCACCTCTTGCACTGAAACAGCAGTGCCTTTGACCACTGCGCCACTCAGGAGCCGCTAGGGAAAAAAATGTAATCATTCACTAGATAAATGAAGTCAAGAGCTACGGTATGTGGGACACTGGGCTGATTGGAAGGTGTAGTTTTCATTAGGCAAATATTCAACCTAATTCAATGCAGAATCATGGTAATTAACAACAATGACCATAATCCATTGTACCTGTTCTTTCCGGCCATGGACCAGAGGCGGATAAACACACAGACCATATGAGACCACATGGGAGGATTGACAACACAACACAACGACGAGAAGGATAGAGACAGTTCATGATGTAGCTCTACCTGATTGATAGTTGAAGTAGCTGGTAATAAACAGTCTTGAAAGTATGCCTTATCTACTTTGAGGAACTATTACAAATTCTACTACTAGCCAAGCTAAATAGGATGACTCGTTCAATGGGGAGCACAGAGATAACGTTCGATGGTTGTCTGGCTGGCTGGCTGCTACTGCCTGAGCAGAGATGACTTCAAGGAATTAAAAATAATAAAGCTGTCAATAAAAACAAAGTAATATACATAATAAAAGTGATTTTATTAAAATAAAATAAGTCATGTGAATGAATTATGGTTAATAAGTGAAAAGCAGTAATGGGTATTCACAACCATCATGGGGCTCTTATTAAAGCTGTAATTTGTAACTTTTTAGTTGAACCAAACAAATTCACATAGAATTGCGAGTTATACAGTAGATCTGTCATTCTCATTGAAAGCAGTCTAAGAATCTGTAGATCTGTTCTATGTGTGCCATTTCTATGCTTCCTGTTCTTAAGTTTAGTTTTTGCATCTTTACTTTTTGTTTCGTACACCAGCTTCAAATTGCTGGAAATACAATATTTTTTTGGTAATTAAAAATATATTTCACAGCGGTTTAGATTGCAATGATTCTCTACATTATATTAGCATTTTTTGTCACATAAACTGAAATTAGGCGAACCATTAGAATTTTAGCTACCAGGAAATGATGCAGTGATTTCGGCATATTGCACCTTTAATTGTTTTATTTTATTTTGATGCAGCATTCAACCCATTGTCAGTGTCAGGGAAAAGGCAGGTGATGGCTGAAGGAAGCTCTAAATTAATTTTAATGTCATTATTTCATCATCCATTTAGTGTTTAAAAAAAACATCTAAAAAAAACTGTGATTACATTTTTAATAATCTAACCGAAACTGAACCTACCTCAAACAGCACGAATCGCTCAGCACTAACAGACAGTCTCCCACCTCCCTCTCGGGTGACAGCAGAGAATGATTGAAGCCAGGGTATACAGTGCATTCAGAAAGTATTCAGACTCCTTGACTTTTTCCACATTTTGTTATGTTACAGCCTTATTCTGAAATGGATTAAATAAAACTTTTCCTCATCAATCTACTATCTATCTATCTAATACCCCATAATGACAAGGCGAAAAGTTTTTAGAAAATGTTGCTAATTTATAAAAAATAAACAACAGAAATTACCCTATTTACATAAGTATTCAGACCCTTTGCTATAAGACTTGAAATTGATCATCCTTCAGATGCTTCTACAACTTGATTGGAGTCCACCTGTGGTAAATTTAATTGATTGGACATGATTTGGAAAGGCACACACTTGTCTATATAAGGTCCTACAGTTGTCAGTGCATGTCAGAGAAAAAACCAAGCCATTAGGTCAAAGGAAATGTCCGTAGAGCTCCGAGACAGGATTGTTTCGAGGCACAGATCTGTGGACGGTAACAAACCATTTTTGTAGCGTTGAAGGTCCTGAAGAACACAGTGGCCTCCATCGTTCTTAAATGGAAGAAGTTTGGAACCAAATCAAATCAAATCAAATGTATTTATATAGCCCTTCTTACATCAGCTGATATCTCAAAGTGCTGTACAGAAACCCAGCCTAAAACCCCAAACAGCAAGCAATGCAGGTGTAGAAGCACGGTGGCTAGGAAAAACTCCCTAGAAAGGCCAAAACCTAGGAAGAAACCTAGAGAGGAACCAGGCTATGAGGGGTGGCCAGTCCTCTTCTGGCTGTGCCGGGTGGAGATTATAGCAGAACATGGCTAAGATGTTCAAATGTTCATAAATGACCAGCATGGTCAAATAATAATAATCACAGTAGTTGTCGAGGGTGCAACAAGTCAGCACCTCAGGAGTAAATGTCAGTTGGCTTTTCATAGCCGATCATTAAGAGTATCTTTACCGCTCCTGCTGTCTCTAGAGAATTGAAAACAGCAGGTCTGGGACATGTAGCACGTCCGGTGAACAGGTCAGGGTTCCATAGCCGCAGGCAGAACAATTGAAACTGGAGCCGCAGCATGGCCAGGTGGACTGGGGACAGCAAGGTGTCATCATGCCAGGTAGTCCTGAGGCATGGTCCTATGGCTCAGGTCCTCCGAGAGAGAGAAAGAAAGAGAGAGAGAAAGAGAGAATTAGAGAGAGCATACTTAAATTCACACAGTGCACCGGATAAGACAGGAGAAGTACTACAGATATAACAGACTGACCCTAGCCCCCCGACACATAAACTACTGCAGCATAAATACTGGAGGCTGAGACAGGAGGGGTCAGGAGACACTGTGGCCCCATCCGATGATACCCCCGGACAGGGCCAAACAGGCAGGATATAACCCCACCCACTTTGCCAAAGCACAGCCCCCACACCACTAGAGGGATATCTTCAACCACCAACTTACCATCCTGAGACAAGGCCGAGTATAGCCCACAAAGATCTCCGCTAAGACTTTCCCTAGAGCTGGCCTTTATGGCAGAGTGGCCAGACAGAACCCAATCTACAGTAAAAGGCACATGACAGCCCGCTTGGAGTTTGCCAAAAGGCACCGAAAGGACTCTCAGACCGTGAGAAACAAGATTCTCTGGTCTCATGAAACCAAGATTGAACTCTTTGGCCTGAATGCCAAGCGTCACATCTAGAGGAAACCTGGCACCATCCCTACGGTAAAGCATGGAGGTGGCAGCATCATGCTGTGGGGATGTTTTTCAGTGGCAGAGACTAGGAGACTAGTCAGGGCTGAGGGAAAGATGAATGGAGCAAAATACAGAAAGATCCTTGATGAAAACCTGCTCCAGAGCGCTCAGGACCTCGGACTGTGGTGACAACGACTCTAAGCACACAGCCAAGACAAAGCAGAAGTGACTTCGGGACAAGTCTCTGAATGTCCTTGAGTGGCCCAGACAGAACCTGGCCTTGAACCCAATCGAATATCTCTGGAGAGACCTGAAAATAGCTGTGCAGCGACACTCCCCATCCAACCTGACAGAGCTTGAGAGGATCTGCAGAGAAGAATGTGAGAAACTCCCCAAATACAGGTGTGCCAAGCTTGTAGCGGCATACCAGTAGTGGAAAAAGTACCCAATTCTCATACTTGAGTAAAAGTAAATATATCTTAATAGAAAATGACCCAAGTAAAAGTCACCAAGTAAAATACTATTTCAATAAAATTCTAAAAGTATTTTGTTTTAAATATTCTTAAGTATCAAAAGTAAATGTAGTTGCTAAAATATACTTAATGAGGATCTGACATTTTTTTCAATTTTCGCCTAAAATGACATACCCAAATCTAAGTGCTTGTAGCTAAGGACCTGAAGCAAGGATATTCATATTCTTGGTATCATTTGAAAGGAAACACTTTGAAGTGTGTGGAAATGTGAAATTAATGTAGGATAAATTAACACATTAGATCTGGTAAAAGATAATACAAAGGAAAAAACCTGCATATTTTTTGGGGGGTACCACCTTCTTTGAAATGCAAGAGAAAGGCCGTAATGTTTTATTCCAGCCCAGGCGCAATTTAGACTTTGGCCACTAGACGGCAGCAGTGTATGTGCAAAGTTTAAGACTGATCCAATGAACCATTGCATATCTGTTCAAAATGTTGTATCAAGACTGCCCAAATGTGCCTAATTGGTTTATTAATACATTTTCAAGTTCATAATTGTGCACTCTCCTCAAACAATAGCATGGTATTCTTTCACTGTAATAGCTACTGTAAATTGGACAGTGCCGTTAGAGTAACAAGAATTTAAGCTTTCTGCACATATCAGATATGTCTATGTCCTGGGAAATGTTCTTGTTACTTACAACCTCATGCTAATCGCATTAGGCTATGTTAGCTCAACAGTTCCAAGGGGGGCACCGATCCCGTAGAGGTTAAGTATAAAAGTAAAAGTACAAATAATTGAATTCCTTATATTAAGCGAACCAGACGGCAAAATGTTCTTGATTATTTATTTACGGATAGCCAGTGTCCCACTCCAACACTCAGACATCATTTACAAACAAAGCATTTGTGTTTAGTGAGTCCGCGAGATCAGTGGCAGTAGGGATGACCAGGGATGTTCTCTTGATAAGTGTGCGAATTTGACAATTTTCTGACCTGCTAAGCATTCAAAATTAAACAAGTGCTTTTGGGTGTCAGGGAAAATGTATGGAGTAAAAAGTACATAATTTTCTTTGGGAATGTAGTGAAGTAAAAGTAAAAGTTGTCAAAAATATAAATAGTAAATTAAAATACAGATACCCCCAAAAATACTTAAGTAGTACTTTAAAGTATTTTTACTTAAGTGCTTTACACCACTGCGTCATACCCAAGAAGACTTGAGGCTGTAATAGTTGCCAAAGTTGCTTCAACAAAGTACTGAGTAAAGGTTCTTATAGACTTCTTATATACTTATATAAATATGATATTTCAGTTTTTTATTTTTATAAATGTGCAAACAGTTATAAAAACCTGTTATTACTTTGTCATTATGGAGTATTGTGTGTACATAGAGGGGGAGAAAACCATTAAATACATTTTAGAATAAAGCTGTAGCATAACAAAATGTGGAAAAAGTGAAGGGGTCTGAATACTTTCCCAATGCACTGTATGTCACCGCACCAAATCATCTGCCACTCAAGGAATGCTGTACTGTCTGGAGAATGTTACAGGATCAATATGCACAGGCTCTCAGGCTGTAATGAAATGGAAATGTAAACCTGAGAGTGCCCTGCAGAGTGACATGTTGTCCATAATGTTAATGGCAGCTCTAGTGGATAAGGTGCCTTGCCTGGATTCTGTTGACAAGGACATGCATGAACAGAAACAGGTGTGAAATTATGTAAGGATTCAGTGTCTGTTTATCTCCAAGATCAGATCACTGTAATTCCTTCTTACTACTTATTTATTCAGTGAATAAATGTATAAAAAGGAGAAAATATGCAGTAGTATCTCTCTACAGTATGTGTATTGTATAGTGGTTCTGCCACCAGGGGCAACACAGGGTTGAAGCATCTCTTGTGGATCACTTCTTCAGAATCACAGATATTATGTGTTTGTTTTCACTCTCTCTCACACAGTACTCTGCTCTATTAAGTGTTCTGTTATGAGGGGCCTCACATGTGCGTATTTCTTCCTCACTCTGTGCAGATTCTACTCAAAGAGGGATGTAATTACTATCCTCCCTGTTGTATGAATCAGTAAAACACACACATGTACAGTACACACACACATTCATTATCATGGTGTACTGTATGAAAATCAAAGCGCGCACCATTCACTAACACTAGATCATTCACTAACACTAGATCATTAGAGTTGGATGGGAACTGCCAATAGGATGATTGTTTTACAGAATAGCTCAAGGATAATACCCTACCATTTGTCAAATGGGAAATGTTGTTCAGTAGAGCCTCATGAGCTTCCTCATAAGTCTCATGCCCTATTTGTCTTTTATAAAATCCAAGGATAATTAATATCTTTCAATGTTATGTGATCTCAGCATGTTATCCTTATATACTCAGAGCTCCCCTTGCTTACAATCATCAACAATCAGACAGTACAGAGACAATTTTTGCATCATCTATGGCTTTCAGCTTAATCTCCAACCAACACCAAGCTCAGGAAAGACTTGGCTAGGACACCCTACCACTGTTTGAGTAAATAGCTGTTGCGACTTTTTTTATTTTATTGAATATTTAAAACATACAATATACTTGCAGTGAAGCCGCTCAACAACTACATCACATTAGTCATCCTACAGACTCATTATCAAGAGCGACACACAGAAGCAACCAGGGTCAACGCCGTGCTCAAGGGCACGTCTACAGATCTCCCACAAGGTCAAAAACGTGGACCCGAATCAGCGATCCATCAGCCACCGGCCCAAGCTCCCAACCGCCAGGCCACCAGCCCTCCAAGATCCACCCCACAGTTCCCCAAGAGCTGCCCCTCAACCATCCAAGACCCACCCCTACAGTCCCCCCCACCCACAGATTTTTTACAAATAAAAATACAAAAAATATTCCATTCCCCACCTCCAAGACCCCCCCCCCCCAATGCACCAACAACCAACAAAATGAACAAAAGACAAAGACAAAGGAAAACAGAAAACAAAAATGAAAAAACGAATTACATCAAGGACATGAAAAAGCAAGGCCAATTGAATATGTTTGAGTGCATGTATTGCACTATTTACATGTGTGTGTGTCCGTTTATGTGCACGTGTGCATTTGAATTAAAGTTTGTGTATATGCATGTGTACAAACACCTGCACGGCATCAGCCTCAGGCAAACCAGCATTAGCTGTAAAAACATTGCCCCTCAGTGTCATTCAAACTTACTTTTGCCATGTTTAATTTTTTTAACTTTAACTTTGACCGTCATTCTGTCCCCCGCCCAACAACTCCACTCTCACTTGTCTCCAATTTCACATCCCAATCCCTCAGCTTCCCTCAGCCCATCCCACCTATCTCTGCTGGCCACCCTCTTCGGATTTCTACGCACCACATATCTTTCAACTATGCTGTGATGTTTAAAGTACAATTTCAATCTATCTAATCGAATCCACAGATTGCGAGTTGAAGATAAATACTTTTACTAAGAGTATTAGCAATTGACTGACACGGTCTCTTCAGATCTCCTAACAGTACTATTTCTAGTGTAAATTTTAGATAAATGTTATACATTTCCAGGCATTCCTGAACCTGAGACCATAAACAGGCTACCTGAGGACAATACCAAAATAAATGGTCTATTGATTCTGTATCCTCACAAAAAAATCTGCAGAGCTTCGATGATTGTATGTATGATGTATCCCAAATATTCTGCATTTTATTGGTGGAAAGAATTCTGTATAATAAGTTTTGCTGAAAAACACGAAGTCTTGAATCTTGCTTCATTTTATGTATCAACTAATACTATAGCACGTAGCACGGAATCGGTACATCAAAAATCTCTTCCCAACTATTTTGCAATCTGTATGGCACAGCTGTCAACATCCTGGTCCTCAAATGAAACTGGTATACTTTCATATTTATGCTATTTTTATTCCTCTGCCAGTTTTGATCATTTATATTAGGCAGACAGACCTGTTCCCTACCTCCTCCCGCTGCCACCTGCCTCCATTTTTGGGGTAATGCTGTAATCAATTGGTTGTAATCTTGGATTGACCAGACCTTCCCGTATAATTCTGATAACTCCATGAAAGACATAACTCTACCATTCAAATTTACAATATAATTTTAAAACAAAATAACTTTTTCAAACATCTTTCCCATAAATACAGGTATTTTATTAACCGGCACATTTGGGTTCAGCCATAACATTTGTTGTAATATTTGTTCTATCTTTTCAGGGGGATGAAATTTAAATTGTAGGCAGCTCTGCAATGCCTGTTTAAAAAAGAGAGATACTTTGAAAAACGTATAATTTTCAAATAATCGAAAATGAGACAAGGCAATCTGCACAAAGGCAAAAAGGCAGTTTTTAAACAATGGATGAGCTTTTCTTAGTAGTCTACTTGAGAACCATTTAGGGTTCAAGTAAAACTTTTGAATAAGTGAATCTTTTAGAGAGAGGTTTAGTTCTTTTATATTTAATAATCTCAACCCACCCAATTCATATTCATTATATAGATAGGCAAGATTTATCTTGTCTAGTTTAGCGTCCCAGATAGAGCTAAATATTTTTTATCTCATATGATTTGATAAAGAATCATCAGGAGTAGGCAGCGCCATAAGTAAGTGAGTAAACTGAGATATGACTAAGGAGTTAATCAGGGCAATTTTTCCATATATAGACAGGTATTTACCTCGCCATGGTTGCAGGATCTTGTCTAATTTTACAAGTTTTCTATTGAAATTCATTGTGGAAAGCTCATTTATATGAATACTAAGTATGTCATCTTCACTGTCAGACCATTTTATAGGTAAACTGCAGGGTAAAGTTAAAGTTGTATTTTTTAAAGATCCAATACGTAATATTGTACACTGATCATAATTAGATTTTAGTCCAGAGAGTCCAGAAAAGTTATTTAGATCTTCAATGAGACATTGCAGGGATCTAGCTTGCGGACTTGTATAAAACTTGAGTCATCGGCATACATGGACACCTTTGCATACATGGACACCCTTGGATTTCTAATCCTCTAATGTTGTTATTTGATCTGATTTTAATAGCTAGCATTTCGATAGCCGTAACAAATAGATATGGTGAAAGCGGACACCCTTATTTAACTCCTCTTGACAATTCTAAACTATCTGAAAAGTAGCCGCTATTTACTATTTTACACCTGGGGTTGCTATACATTACATTTACCCATTTTATAAGAGAATCACCGAAATTGAAATCAAATCCAGTCTTGCTTTATCAAAGGCCTTTTCAAAATCCGCTAGAAATACCAGGCCTGGCTTCTTAAATGTTTCATGATGTTGGAGATGTTTGCGAGATGTTTGTGAGAAGAGATGTCATCAATTCACTTTACTTTGATTAGTTTAGTTCCCAAAAGCTCATGTATAATCTGACTGTGAACTTGAGGGCCAGACCTGTGAGCTGATTTCATTTATCAGTGGCAATCAGAGTATATTAGACGGCGGGATGGAGGGAGCGTGAAAGTCAGTAGCGGCCATGATCTAGTCAGACAGCCGGCCGGTCTCCAGGCACCCGCTACACACACTGATAACAACCTCAGACTTGATTGGATGGGAAACACTGACAAGACTATGAAGGACAAACTAGTGACGCGCGAGACGTGACGCTTTTACCAATTAGATTTCTTTAGGGTATCCTATTCTCTCATACTGTGATTAAAATCTCTTTGACTCTCCTCTCAGCCCTTGGACATGTCCCCCCGTTCCACAGCTATATGAAGCTTGAAGAGACAATGACTGACAATGTTACTGGTCACAGTCAGACAGTCATATGTTGAATGACATACAGTATGGAAAGTAGGAGGAAATACATGGGTTAAGAAACAGGACTTTTGGGTAATCATTTTATGGGCAGTGGTTTTAATCCCCCCCCCCCCCATGTTCTCCCTCTTCCACCTCCTCCTCTTCCCTCGCATATCCCAGTGAGTTGCAGTGGTGAGCAGGCGGCTGACAGGCCTGACAGGAGGGACGGCGTGTGCATTATGCAGGCTTCCTGCTGATAGTCACTCATCATTGAGGCTCACTGTGTAATGCTCTTGTGGCTGTTTCCCATAAATGTGGGCCGAGACGCTATCTGCACCACAGAGTGCCACAGGATCATAATCTCAGTGACTCACATTTCCCCAGTCAGTCTCCACTATCTCCAACTGTTACAGTCCAGTTCATTCAGATACTTGCGTTACAATGGCTACTTATTTCCCCCCGGTGATGATCCTATAGATTACAGAGCTTTTTCAACCATTTCCTTAATTGTTATACTGCCTGGTTGTTATACGAATGGTTCTCAGAAGAGCTAGCCATCTTCTCCACACAGACTCTCCAGCAGGTTATCAATCTGTGTACTGTCAGCTTAATGGAATTCCACTAGTAATGAGCTTTGATATTCCCTAACCCGTCCTTGCAAATTACCATTGAGCTCTTTTGAATTCCCAGTGGTCCAATTGCACTAAACAGCACTGTTTAAACTTTAGAAAATAGATATCTCGCCCTAGAGCTGTTGGTATGGACTGGCATGGCAGAGAGATCAAAATTTGGTATTTGGTATTTTATTAGGATCCCCATTAGCTGATCCCTATTAGCTGTTGCAAAAGCAGCAGCTACTCGTCCTGGGCTCCACACAGAACATGAAACATGACACAATACAGAACAACAACAGACAAGAACAGCTCAAGGACAGAACTACATACATTTTTAAGAGAGGCACACGTAGCCTACATATCAATGCATACATACAAACTATCTAGGTCAAATAGGGGAGAGTTGTGCCATGAGGTGTTGCTTTATCTGTTTTTTTTAACCAGGTTTTCTTTTTTTGCTGTTTATTTGAGCAATATGAGATGGAAAGAAGTTCCATGCAATAAGGACTCTATATAATACTGTACGCTTTCTTGAATTTGTTACCAGATTCAGCTGAGGTCTAGAACTTCTTAAGGAATGATTTGTACCAAATACAATGCTCTTAGTTTTAGAGATGTTCAGGACCAGTTTATTACTGGCCACCGATTACAAAACAGACTGCAACTCTTTGTTAAGGTTTTCAGTGACTTCATTAGCTGTTGTTACTGATGAGTATATGGTTGAATCATCAGCATACATGGACACACATGCTTTGATAAATGCCAGTGGCAGGTCATTGGTAAAAATAGAAAAGAGTAGAGGGCCAAGAGTGCTGCCCTGTGGTACTCCACACTTTACGTGTTTGACATTAGAGAAGCTTCCATTAAAGAAAACCCTTTGAGTTCTACTAGATAGATTGCCATATTGTGGATTCAGAGCTGAGGTTGAAAAGTCATAACACATAAGTTTTCTCAACAACAGGTTATGGTCAATAATATCAAAGGTTGCACTGAAATCTAACAGTACCGCTCCCACAATCTTATTATTATCAATTTCTTTCCACCAATCATCAGTCATTTGTGTCAGTGCAGTACATGTTGATTGCCCTTCTCTATAAGCATGCTGAAAGTTGTTAATTTGTTTACAGAGAAATAGCATTGTATTTGGTCCAACAGTTTGCTAAGAGCTGGCAGCAAGCTTATAGGTCTGCTGTTAGAACCAGTAAAGGCCACTTTACCACTCTTGTGTAGCATAATTACTTTGGCTTCCCTCCAGGCCTGAGGACAAAGACTTTCCTCTAGGCTCAGATTAAAAATATGACAGATAGGAGTGGCTATAGAGTCAGCTACCATCCTCAGTAGCTTTCCATCTAAATTGTCAATGCCAGGAGGTTTGTCATTATTGATCGATAACAATAATTTTCCAACTTCTCCCACACTAACTTTGGCAACATCCTTCTGCCCATAATTTAATTTAAAGTACTCCAAAGTTTTTTGACATCATTCTTTATATCATTGATCTTGGCTTCATAACATGGTTTCTTCTTTTTGTTGAGTTTAGTCACATCATTTCTCAATTTGCAGCCAGCCAGATGTGCAGCCAGACTTATTAGCCTCTTTCAACCATGCAGTTTTTCAATTACTCATCAATCCATAGAGCCTTAACAGTTCTAACAGTCAGTTTCTTAACCCTCCTGCTGTGTTCCGGTCGAATTGGACCGATTTACAAGTTTTCTCTCTGAAAAATGTAGTTAATTTAATCTGATTGTCATAAGGTTCCATGACTTTGTCCACACAGGGCATCTGAACACACAAAATACATTTGGATGATTTTCATAACATTTTGGGCGTTTTATTTAACTTTTGTACACCTGTGGCGTTCCAAGTCAAAAATGACCGGTCATTAGAAACGAATGGGTGAGACTACAATTAGTGTAATTAGTGAGACTACAATTACATGCCCATTCATCAGATGGACACACTTCCTCTCCACAACCCCCACATGCATGTGTGTTTGAGCACACACACCTCACTCCCGTTCTTGGCTTCCATGGCAACCCCCACGGGAATCTTTCCCCAATAGAATCTTTCTCCACGGGAACCACACTCGTTGGCATTCTCACAAACAATCGCAACATTGTTTCAATAATATATAGAACTTTTCTCGCAGCTCTGGTATATAAAGCTTTTTTGAGGCTTTCTCACAAGTCATTCTGCGGCAGCACAAGACCAAACGATATACTGTGTGAGGCTCTTGATCATATCTTTGATCATGACACTGGTGAGGAGGAGAGAGTCCTTGTTAAACTTTGACACAAAGTAGTCTGAAAAATAGCACAATATGTTTCATCTGAGTATTTGTTATAGTCCAAATAATCCATACATTAGGTTTTTTTAAACTCAAAAACGAGTTGTATGAGCTCAGGTCAATGAGGCCTACAGGCCATAAATATCATTAATCACATCAGACCAACAAATATATTTAACATCATCCACATTAGAGTCACAGCAAAATATTTTTTATGATCTCTTATACATTACTTTCGGCCCAGCTATTGGAATTTTGGCTTTCCTGGATATAGCCACTATATTGTGATCATTGCATCCCCTGGGTACGGATACAGCTTTAGAACAAAGTTCTGCAGTATTAGTAAAAATGTGATCGATACATGTGGATGATCTTGTTCCTGTAGTGTTTGTAAACACTCTGGTAGGTTGTCACGGCCGTGAAAAGAAGAGGACCAAGGTGCAGCGTGGTGAGCGTACATTTTATTTATTAAATCAAAATGACGCCGAACAAAACAATAAACATACAAAAACAAACCATGAAGCTCAAAGGCTATGTGCCCTAAACAAAGTCAACTTCCCACAAAGACAGGTGGGAAAAAAGGGTACCTAAGTATGGTTCCCAATCAGAGACAACGATAGACAGCTGTCCCTGATTGAGAACCATACCTGGCCAAAACATAGAAATAGAAAATCATAGAAACACAAAACATAGAATGCCCACCCCAACTCACGCCCTGACCAAACCAAAATATAGACATAAAAGGATCTCTAAGGTCAGGGCGTGACATAGGTTGAATAATAACCTGAACCAGATTACAGGCACTAGTAAGAAGCTTCCTCTTGAGTGGACAGCTTGATGAAAACCAGTCAATATTCAGGTCCCCAAGAAAGTAGACCTCTCTGTTTACATCACATACACTTTCAAGCATTTCACACACGTTATTTAGACACTGACTGTTAGCACTTGGTGGCCTATACCAACACCCCAAAAGAAAATGCTTTAGCTGTGCCAAGTGAACCTGCAACCACAACACTTCAATAACACTTGACATGAGATCTTCTCTAAGCATTACAGGAATATGGCTCTGAATATATACAGCAACACCTCCCCCATAAGCATTTCTGTCTCTTCTATAGATGTTATATCCTTGTATTGCTACTGCTGTATCATCAAATGAATTATCTAAGTGAGTCTCAGAAATGGCTAATATATTAATGTTATCATAACTGATGGTGAATTAGATAGTCATTCTGCTAAATGTTTGGTTGATGTTCCTGAGTATAGCCGAGGTATGAATCTTTGCTCTTGCGGCAGGTGTGCCTACAGTATTTATAGCTATGCAAGTTTCTTTTATTTATTTATGTTTATTTCACCTTTATTTAGCCAGGTAAGCTAGTTGAGGACAAGTTCTCATTTACAACTGCGACCTGGCCAAGATAAAGCAAAGCAGTGTGACACTAACACAGAGTTACACATGGAAAAAACAAGTGTACATTCAATAACACAATAGAAAAAAAGAAAGTCTATATAGAGTGTGTGCAAATGGCGTGAGGAGGTAGGCAATAAATTGTCCATGGTAGCGAAGTAATTACAATTTAGCAGATTAACACGAGTGATAAATGAGCAGATGATGTGCAAGTAGAGATACTGGTGTTCAAAAGAGCAGAAAGTAAATAAAAACAGTATGGTGATGAGGTAGGTAGATTGGGTGGGTTATAAAGGTGTATACAGTTTAGATGTGTTTCTGAGGCTGATGGTGATAATATAACCTTTACATGCTAGACCCTTAAAAAGACATGAGTTCACACGGGCCATACAGTATATCATTCTCTCTGCATACACAGACAACAGTATGGGACTGTGAACCTGTTACATAGGCCTATAAGTCCTAGCTTCTTTAAAAGGCATACCATAAACCGCAAATCACTTCATTTACACCCATAAAACAGAACCAAATGTATTCAGATGACATCAATTAATAACACAAGAAAAACTCATTATTTAAATCAGCGTTTGCTCTGCCCCCTCATTTTAAGTAGATTTGTGAGTCATTTATGTAGTCTCTTCAGACACTAATCTCCTTTTCATCATGGTTGGAGATAAAGGAAAGATTAAATACATTGTTGCTGAAGCTTGCGTAAATTGATTGCGACGCAGATTGTCAGGAAGCAGGTGCAGTTAGTGAGTTTAATAATAATGAACACAGAACGATACAAAACAAGAGAAACGTCTGACAAGGAAACATAATCAATACTACTTGATAACTGATAACAAAAGAGGGCAAGTAATCAGGGATTAATGAAGTCCAAGTCCTCCTCTGGACCGTACCCCTCCCAGACCACCAGGTACTGGAGCTGACCCCCACGATGTTGGGAGTCCAGGAGTGATCTGATGACGAGACGCAGGTGTGTGTAAAGATGGGTTGCCAGGATCGGTGGTTAGTAGACCGGTGACATCGAGTGCTGGAGAGGGGGAGTAGACGTGATACTGCCTTTCTGATCAGCTTTGTGTGTCTCAGTGTTTCCTCCTGGAGTTCAGAGTTAAACATTGCATCCACTGGGGCAGAGACATCCCCATTCCCCTCATGTTATCTACAAGTTTTCTATTTGATTATAGAGATTGAGTTTCGTGATAACCAAGTAGTATACAATTAGATTAGAACGACAGTGGTAACAACAACAGTGGTTATCAAATTAAACCACCCTTGTCTAATTTGTAATCAGTAATCCAATACGACATTGTGCCACTGTTGTAATTTAATTGAATCGTGCTGATCATAAAATTACTCAAGCACGAATGTTGCAGCGCATATTCATCACCTCCGATAGAAGCCAAGATAACAGAACTGGATCACTGTGAGACATAAATCCATACGATGTATCCCATAGACCAGTGGTTCCCAAACTTTTTATAGTCCCGTACCCCTTCAAACATTCAACCTCCAGCTGCGTACCAGGGTCAGCGCTCTCTCAAATGTTGTTTTTTGCCATCATTGTAAGCCTGCCACACACACCA
Source organism: Salvelinus namaycush (assembly GCF_016432855.1). Lineage (NCBI taxonomy): Eukaryota > Metazoa > Chordata > Actinopteri > Salmoniformes > Salmonidae > Salvelinus > Salvelinus namaycush. The sequence continues at coordinate 21,374,065 of NC_052309.1, read as the reverse complement.
TACAATACATTTATTAAACATAAGAATGAGTGTGTTTTTGTCACAACCCGGCTCTTGGGAAGTGACAAAGAGCTCTTATAGGACCAGGGCACAAATAATAATAAAATAATAATATAAAACCTTATTTGTTCATCAAAGATTGTGAATAACTCACCACAGGTTATTAAGAAGGGTGTGCTTGAAAGGATGCACATAACTCTGCAATGTTGGGTTGTATTGGAGAGAGTCTCAGTCTTAAATCATTTTCCACACACAGTCTGTGCATGTCACGCCCTGGCCATAGAGAGGCTTTTATTCTCTATTTTGGTTAGGCCAGGGTGTGACTATGGTGGGCATTCTAGTTTCTTTATGATTCCCAATCAGAGACAACGATAGACAGCTGTCCCTGATTGAGAACCATACCCGGCCAAAACATAGAAACAGAAAACATAGAAGAAAAAAACTAGAATGCCCACCATAGTCACACCCTGGCCTAACCAAAATAGAGAATAAAAGCCTCCCTATGGCCAGGGCGTGACTATGGTGGGCATTCTAGTTTCTTTATTTCTATGTTTTCTGTTTCTATGTTTTGGCCAGGTATGGTTCTCAATTAGGGACAGCTGTCTATCGTTGTCTCTGATTGGGAATCATACTTAGGCAGCCTGTTTTTCCACCTTAGTTGTGGGTAGTTGTCTTCGTTAAAGCATGTATAGCCTTACGGAGCTTCACATTCGTGTTTGTTGTTTCTTGTTGGCGACATTTAAAAATAAAGGAAAATGTACGCTGACCACGCTGCACCTTGGTCCACTTCTTCCGACGGGCGTGACAGTGCATGTATTTAGTTTGCATGTTAGTGAGGGCCGACTTCACATAGGTACGTGGTTGCAAAGGGCATCAGTGTCTTAACAGTGTGATTTAACAAGGCAGGATACTCTGAGCGCAGCCCAATCCAGAATTCTGGCAGTGATTGAATTCAATTTTCACAGAACCTTTTGTTGCAATTTCGATGAGGCTTTCTTGTTCAGATATCGGTAAGTGGATTGGAGGCAGGGCATGAAAGGGATAACGAATGCAGTTGTTTGTGTCATCCGTTTCGGGGTAGTACCTGCGTAATTGCACACCCAACTCACTCAGGTGCTTTGCTATTTTACATTGTCCATAAGCTTGAGTTCATTTGCAGACAAAAAATCATACAATAATGGAAAGACCTGTGTCTTGTCCTTCTTAATACAGACAGAGAAAAGCTCCAACTTCTTAATCATAGCGTCAATTTTGTCCTGCACATTGAATATAGTTGCGTAGAGTCCCTGTAATCCTAGATTCAGATCATTCAGGCGGAAAAAACATCCCCCAGATAGGCCAGTCGTGTGAGAAACTCGTCATCATGCAAGCGGTCAGACAAATGAAAATGATGGTCAGTAAAGAGAACTTTAAGCTCGTCTCTCAATTAAAAAAACTTGTCAATACTTTGCCCCTTGATAACCAGCGCACTTCTGTATGTTGTAAAAGCGTTACATGGTCGCTGCCCATATCATTGCATAGTGCAGAAAATACACGAGAGTTCAAGGGCCTTGCTTTCACAAAGTTAACCATTTTCACTGTAGTGTTAGAGGTTAAAGATTGGATTGTTGCACTCTATTCAGGGTGTTAGACACTAGACAGACATAAGAGCTGCTATTTATTCAGTATTTAACACAGCTATAAAGTTTCATGAATAACTCGTCTAGAGGCTGATTTCTGTATCTCTCTCTGCGTCCTCTCTTCTCCTCTAATAGACAGTAAAACCAGAGGGAACGCCTCCTCTGTGTGAAACAGTAGGGACACAGGCAGGCCGCTCCACAGTACTTACTATTGGAGTTGCAGGAGGGAGGGAGCCTCCTGTTGAAGTGTAATTGGAGAAAAACCTTGTGAAGTTTTCTCCTCTTCAGGGGTCTGGATGGAGGGGGGATGGAGAGAAGAGGCAAGGTCAAAGGCCACGGAGGAGAGATGCACTGGTTAAGTTTTTTATCATTACGATTCTTTATGTTGCCCAGCTTTAATTACACTGAAGCCCTAACGATCGACACAGCTGTTAGAGTTTCTAAACACATACAGAGCTCGCACACTTAGACCTCTCAGCCCCCTGAGTAGCACCTCTGATATACCAACACACCAACATGTCTGGGGGAGGGAGGCAACACATAATCAAGATGAGACATTTTCTATGTTGGGTCAATTCTCCTCTCAACGCTCTCGCAGTCTTGCAAAGGAGGGCAAGCGAGGAGGAAAACATATCAGGGAAATTGACTGCAATTATCTTGGTCGCTCAACCTCACTGCTGCAGCTAACAACAGTGAATACATTATGAGTTCTTGTAAATCTGTCTATGAGATGAGCTACCGTTCACCATACAGATTAGTTTTTAGTAGCCAGCTCTCAATAACTGAGTACATGTTGTTACCGTGTTGGATGCAGCATTATCCAAATATAAAACTGCAGATAGGTTGAGTCTGGAAAACTGAAACTCATTACTTCCAAATCTCGATCCTCTCCACCTCTCCAAGTCACCTCATAATAAAGGGGACAGGTGCAGCGTTTCCGGAATTGGCCAGAGCATCTGAACTATTTCAAGTCCGTTAAGGAGTGTTTCCGATCAAATAATGCCTGTCTGTTGCCTATCAGCTCTCTCCAGGCCACCTGGCTCTCTCTGATACATTCTGTTTCCATGCCCATTCATCTACCTGGCCCCTTCTCTAGGGGTTACCATCTGGACCTTCCTGCTACACACTCCTATAGACTCTCTAATCTCTCTTCAGACGGGCCACCTCCTGTCCCCCGTTCTGATTATACAGAGACCGAATGGACGGAACGGAGAGAGGATTAGAGTGAAGGAGAGAAAGAGAGAGATAGCATAAAGGTTTTCGAGGGGAATGAAGCAGAGAATCCTTGAAGCTTTTCAGCAGGGAAACTGGATGTGGTAAATTTCTACTGGAGCCACAATGCATGGTTTGGAGAGGATTCCATTTTCCATGAGGTTGGAGGCAGCATCATTCAAAGCAGAAAGTAGAGAGGGATTTGTCACACCGGCTGCTTCTGAGGTCAAGGTACACTGATATCATCTCGCTATCACACTGCGATTAGTCCCACTCTCCAGCACCGCACAGCTATCTTTCCACCCCTCCCTCGCTCCCGCTCTCTTTCTCCTTCTCACACTCCTCTTCACTCTCCTACTTCTTCTGTCTATTTCTATATTTCTCACTTTCTCCCTCTCTCTATTCCCCCTCTTTCTCTCCCCTATTTTTCTCCTCTCTTTATTTCTCCCGCTCTCTTCAATCAATTTCCTGGTCTGATTTGACGAACACGCAGGGATATATTATTGGGAAACAGGGACCAATTAAAATGAAGGTCCTAGATACAACTGTGAGACAATTGGGTTGAGCTATTCAAAGCTGAATAGTTGTCTGAATGGCATTATTTTATATCAAGTGTGGATATATGTTTATTTATTGTTTATTTGAATAACATACTGATACTGACTTCAGAATGTTTCCTTTGGTGGAGCTTAATTAAGCATATATAGAATATTAAAACAATGCTATCTATATTTTCTAAGACTAAACTGTCAAGTCTTCTCTCTTTATTTTGTTGGAAAATGTGATGGCTGCCAACAATCGGTTGATCTATTGGTTGGATGCGACATAGAGAAGTGTTTACAACTCGCACTGACTCAAGGGTTAACAATTGCTATTTGATGGTGCCTCTGGGACCCTGATCCTCTGACTCCGATCAATAGTCATGTTAATAAACATCGCCAACAGCTGACACGCAGCTTCTTTCCATGCAGAGAGAATTGCTCTATCGATTCCAGCACTTTCATTTTAATTCCACTGTTTCTGACAAAGGAAGCTAAATGCATTTAGCATTGATCCTGACAAACTATGGCAAGATGAAGAGGGACATTTCTATGTGTTTGTCAGTGATGTACGCCTCCCTATTCAGCTAACAAATCAATGGTGGAGACAGGCAATACATTACACCAAGACTCCAGCTGAAGGGACATTCAAATCAAATCAAATCAAATACATTTTATTTGTCACATGCTTTGTAAACAACAGTGAAATGTTTTCTTATGGGCCCTTCCCAACAATGCAGAGAGAAAACAAATTGTAGAAAGGTAATAAATAGAATAAATACACAATGTGTAACGATAGCTTGGCTATATACACCGTGTACCAGTACCAAGTCGATGTGCAGGGGTACAGTACCAGTCAAAACTTTGGACACACCAGCTCTTTCATGTGTTTCTCTTTATTTTTATATTTTCTACATTGCAGAATAATAGTGAATACATCAAAACTATGAAATAACACATGGAATCATGTAGTTACCAAAAAACTATTAGACAAATCATAATATATTTTTGATTCTTCAAAGTAGCCACCCTTTGCCTTGATGACAGCTTTGCACACTTGGCATTCTCTCGACCAGCTTCATGAGGAATGCTTTTCCAACAGTCTTGAAGGAGTATCTACATATTATGCTGAGCACTTGTTGGCTGCTTTTCCTTCACTCTGCGGTCTAACTCATCCCAAACCATCTCAATTGGGTTGAGGTCGGGTGATTGTGGGAGCCAGGTCATCTGATGTAGCACTCCATCACTCTCCTTCTAGGACAAATAGCCCTTACACAGCCTGGAGGTGTGTTTTAGGTCCTTGTGTTCTTGGGGACCTTCAATGCTGCAGACATATTTTGGTACCCTTCCCTAGATCTGTGCCTTGACACAATCCAATCCTGAGACCTTATATAGACAGGCATGTGCTTTTCCAAATCATCTCCAATCAATTGAATTTAACACAGGTGGACTCCAATCCAGTATAAACATCTCAATGATGATCAATGGAAACAGGATGCACCTGAGCTCAATTTCGAGTCTCATAGCAAAGGGTCTGAATACTTATGTAAATAAGTGTTTTTTATAAATGAATGATTTTTTAAAAACAGTTTTTACTTTGATATTGTGTGTAGATTTCTGACAAAAAAATTAATATTTAATACATTTTAGAACAAGGCTGTAATGTAACAAAATGTGGAAAAAGTCAAAGGGTCTGAATACTTGCCGAAGGCACTGTACGTAGAGGTAAGGATACAGTAACTAGGCAACAGGATTGATAATAAACAGTAGCAGCAGCATATGTGAATAGTCAAAAGAGTTAGTGCAAAGGGGAGTCTATGCCGATAGTTCTGGAAGCTATTTGGTTAACTATTTATCGGTCTTATGGCTTGGGGGTAGAAGCTGTTCATGGTCCTGTTGGTTCCAAAATTGGTGCAGCGGTACTGCTTGCCGTGCGGTAGCACTCTATGACTTGGGTGGCTGGAGTCTTTGACAATTCTGACACCGCCTGTATAGAGCTCGGTCCCAGTTTATGTACTGGGCCGTACGCACTACCCTTTGTAGCGCCTTGCTGTCAGGTGCCAAGCAGTTGCCAGTCAAGATGCTCTCAATGGTGCAGCTGTACAACTTTTTGAAGATCTGAGGGCACATTCCAATCTTTTCAGCCTGCTGAGGGGGAAGAGGTGTTGTTGTGCTTTCTTCACGACTGTGTTGGTGTGTGTGGACCATGTTCATTCCTTAGTGATGTGGACACAGAGGAACTTGAAGCTCTCAACACTCTCCACTACAGCCCCGTCGATTGTCGTTGTGGATGGGGGTGTGGTTGGCCCTCCTTTTCCTGTAGTCCATGATCATGCTGATCATGTCTTGCTGACATTGAGAGAAAGGTTGTCATCCTGGCACCACACTGCCAGGTCTCTGACCTCCTTGCTATAGGCTACCTTGTCAGCAAACTTATGATGGTATTGGAGTTGTGTGCGGCCACACAGCCGTAGAAGAACAGGAATGGACAAAGCACGCACCCCTGAGGGGCCCCCGTGTTGAGTGTCAGCATGGTGGATGTGTTGTTGCCTGCCCTCACCACCTGGGGGGATGCCCGTGAGGAAGTCCAGGATCCAGTTGCAAAGTGACTTGTTCAGTCCTAGGATCCTAAGCTTAGTGATCAGCTTGGAGGGCACTATGTTGTTGAACGCTGAGCTATAGTCAATGAACAACATTCTCACATAGGTGCTCCTCTTTTCCAGGTGGGAGAGTGTGTGTAGTGCAATGTGTAGTGCAATAGAGATTGCATCATCTGTTGTGGCGGTATTTGAATTGGCGTGGGTCCAGGGTGTCTGGGATGACGGTGTTGATGTGAGCCATGATCAGCCTTTCAAAGCATTTCACGGCTACAAATGTGAGTGCTATGGGCGAAAGTCATTTATAGAGTTTATCTTGGCGTTCTTGGGCACAGGGACTATTGTGGTCTGCTTAAAACATGTAGGTATTACAGACAGGGTCAGGGAGAAAATGTCAGTGAAGTCCCTTGAAAGCTGATCAGCACTTGAAAGCTGTTCCATTCTGGCCCCGCGTCCTTGTGAATGTTAACCTGTTTAAAGCTCTTACTCACATCAGCTACAGAGAGTGAGATCACAGTGTTCCAGAACAGCTGGTGCTCTCGTGCAGTGTTGCTTGCTCATCTGGTAGGCTTGCATCACTGGGCAGCTCATGGCTGGGTTTCCCTTTGTAATCCATGATAGTTTGCAAGCACTGCCACGTCCTATGAGAATCCCGGAACATATTCCAGTCTGTGCTAGCGAAACAGTCCTGTAGATTAGCATCCGTTTCATCTGAGCACTTCCAAATTGAGCACGTCACTGGTACTTCCTGTTGGAGTTTTTTCTTGTAAGCAGGAATCAGGAAGGTAGCGTTATGGTCAAATTTGCCAAGGGAGGGCCTTGTGTGCATTTCTGTGTGTGGAGCAAAGGTCATCAAGAGTTTTGTCGCCTCTAGTTGCACAGGTGAGGTGCTGGCAAAAATGAGGTAAAAGAGCTTTCAGTTTCCCTTAAAATCACCGGCCACGAGAAGCGCTGCCTCTGGCTGTGCATTTTTTTGTTGGCTTATGACTCCATACATCTTGTTGAGCGTGGTCTTAGTGCCAGCATCAATTTGTGGTGTTAAATAGACAGTTAAAAAAATATAGAAGAAAACTCTCTTGGTAAATACTATGTTCTGCAGTTATCATGAGGTTTATCCTTTTCACGCATGAGTTCCAAATATCTCTAACGCTCGCCCCAGCGTGTGTTTTTTTATGTGCGTGATGTCAGAATGCACTCACTGCTCCAAAATGTGATTGTTACGCAACAGGACAATTAACCTGCGCTGCCCTCAAACCAAGGCACGCTGCCTGCTAATTATCTATAGGCTATGTTTCAATTTGTCAATTTCAAATTATTTTCTAACAAGTTTGAATTTCTAACAACAGTTTGAATTGAGGTGTGTTCCTTTTCCTCATTAATTCACATAAGAAGTAGCCTTTTCACTGTTGCGGACAATTTATGTTTGAGGATTTACTGAGCTGGACAAACTTCTCTCTCAATGATAGCCCAAGCACTTCCCAAGTGTTTCCTCCGATCAAGTATGAAGACATTGCACATCTCTAGTCAGAACAGGACTCCCACAAACTTTTTCCCCCTGGCACATTTCTGGCTGGTGCACCAATTGCCCTCATTGTTGTTTTCCTTACAAATAATAACTTTGTACATGTGTGCCTTCCTATCAAAGTAAGTGTCTTATTTTCTGTATATCGTGTTGTTGTTTCTACTGTAGCGTACATGGAGCATAATGTATTTACTGTTTTATTCACATGTTTGGTGACAAATCATGCGTTCCGATTCTTGCATAGATTGTAATTGACACGTGTGTAAAATACTTTTTTGAATGTTGTACTGATTATGGTTAGCTAATTCTAAGCTATTTGCCAGCTATGAGTGGTGCCATGTTTGTTGACATCATACATGTAAGTGTCTGTCAGACCAAAGATGTTATAAAAAATGAGGTGAAAGAATAGTTCACTCGAGTGACTTATGGTGCTTTTAAGACAACTGGGAACTCTGAAAAATACAAGGTCAAATCATGACGTCAGTGATATTCAGGTCGGAATGTCGGAGCTCTATAAAAAAGCCTGAGTTCCCGAGTTTGAATTCCGAGTTGGATGACCATTCAAAAAGATTTTTGCCAGTCTAAGATTTCCGAGTTCCTAGTTGTTTTGAACGTGCATCAAATTGTAACTATGCTACCTCAGGGTTGACAGCTCAGACCAATAGCAGAAAACCAGGGGTTTTATATTTATTTAGCATATAAACTTGTCCTGTGTTTGCCCACCATTTATTGATAAATATATATCATAGTAATATTTCCTGCATCATATCCCCCCACGACACCTTCCGCCATTTATATCCCCCCATGGACTTTAAAACCCCCCACAAATGAAATTAACCCCTCTAAAATGGTTTCATCCCTGTTTAGCTTTTGCGCTACGGTTAGGCTAGGCAGTAGGCTTGTATTTGGGGTGATGATCTGTGAGGTGATAACATTGTATTTGCTTTGTGATTTGGCAAAAGCGGTCAATGAAGTCATGTGCTCCGGTTCTTGTATACACTGTAACAAATACATAGAAGATTTGTAATATGCTGAAAAGTGGCCAAACGAAGTTCATATTTTTCATACAATGGGTGCAGCCATCTTTGACTTTGTTTATTTGCGTCTTATAGTGAATGCCATTCTTGGGTTAAGGAGTTTTCGCTTATCAAACATAAACAAACATGGCTGCCGTCATAAAGAATTTAGCTGCTGTTAGCTTAGCTGACACGCATCTCTTTTCTAAACAATATTACATTTCTCCCTTGTGTTCACCAGAGATGTGGTACATTGTAAACAAGTCTAGCGTTTAGGTCGCTAACTTATGCTCTGTTTTTTGCCAGCGCAGCCTGTTATTTAGACTGGTTTATTGAATGAGTTTGGCTGTGGATGTCTTCCGTGTGATGTTTGGATGATGACTTTCACATTTATCTTTTTCAATGAAAGGTGAAATTGAGGAATAAAGTTGTGAAGACCTTTATTTCCCATTAGTACAAAACATTGTTTAGATGGTTTTCAGACAAGGCTGTTTAGACATATATGTTGCATCATACTTACCTTTGCTACTGTTCCAATCACAAACTTGCGATGGTACGCTGCTGGGACAACTCAACAATGATCACAAATATGTGATCGTACGTATCAAAGGGTTAAGCCTTTTATCAAACAAACAATCCAGGAACTCCTGCGTTTGCAATTATACATCGATACCTCTTTAGTAAACAAAATCAAAGTCCTATAGCCACAGTTACAGCCTACGGACTTTCTTTGGTTGGCCGCACTGACCAGTGAAGGAGGTAGTGAATAATGTATGGACACGTTTCACCACGATGGGGATAGTTGCTCTCCTCCAGCCCTAGTACCCCACCCCCAACCCAGCGAACAGTAGAGCAGGCTACACTGACTGTGAAACGTGGAACGAGGCCAACTTCTTTAATGGAGCCCCCGAAAGCCGTAGTTGCTTTAATGAACTTGAGATGAGTTGAGGAGAACCTTTCATCCCGTGCCTTGAGCCTGGGGGGCAGGGTGGCAGGACATAAAGGAGGGTTGTCTGGTCCTAATGAGCTTTTTAAGGTGTCAGGCCTGGGCTGAAATGAGTTTTCATCAGGTTGTCCCCTCCCCAGAGGAATGCTTTCTGGTGACACTAATTTCACCTCTAACCTAGCTAGCTGTCATAAAAAAGAAAAAGTGTCTGTGAGAATACTCTGTCCTCTCCATCTCTGTCAGCTCTGCAAGGACATCATGAGGCATGATGAAGAGGGGCGAGGAGATGCACATGTAGGGAAATAAGCAGAGAAATCACCAATGCATGTATTCAAATCTATGCAAAACTGCACCCCGCCACAAATATTAAAACGGAAATGTCCGGGCCTGAGCGGCACCTCAGGAAGCAGAAGTCAATTGCTAATATAGCAGAAATCTAATATGTCTCATAACCATATTTCATAAGAGTGTTTAAGATATGCAGAGGTTGTTTCTTTAACCTCAGTCATTCCTGCTGAAAAAGTCTGCCTCAGGGAGACAACATAGCCTTAAGAGGATGCTTAATGTTGGGGATGACATCAACTGTAAATTCAGTTAATTCATTAATGAGTGCCCTGTCAACAGCTCACCAATCCTGGGGTTCATTACTTAGTCCATTTCGAACTTCACCAATTCCATGTCCCACCTGTAAACTCAATAACAATGGGCAAGTTTGCTATCATCCAGGGTTTCTGCTATTGACTGCAATGCAGACTAGTGTTTAATAGACACAACACTGGCTCTGGTCTTTACAGTCTAATTATCTGCCTTCCAGTGTTTTGCTGATCATCCAGCCGATGTTTGAGACCTGTTTTTATGACTGCAGGTAAAATAGTGTTGATAAGAAAGAGGTGAATGTTCAACTTAGATAAGAAAGCAGACAATGATAATAGTCTGATTGTATTGTCTGTATGGGTGGTAGTGTCAATATAGCCTCCACTCGTACTTATGCCTCTATTTTTTGGCATTGTCTGAGATACTCACAATAATAGAGATTGAGTGGCACCGGGCCGAGTCACTATATAAATCTGCCATTTAGAAACCTTGCAATGAGCAGACCACCCAGCCCAGACTGTCAGAATGCACTAAATTATGACTATATAGCAGTCATCTTCAGGCAGAAACACAGTATCTGCAGAAACCAAGTAGTTTTAGCATTTTGATAACAAACCTATTGTTGGTGAATATAATGAGTTTTTTTCTGCAGCTGAAGACCTGCAATTCATGTGGATGTCAGGCCTCATCCATTTAGATTACATAGAAACCCATCCTGCACAAGCCAATGGCTCCTCAGATACATTTTGTATGTTCATAGCAGCACACTACCAGATGTTTTCCACAGTAAAATTAGCAGGGACAGAGCCTCCTGTGAATGTTATCTTAGCCATAATGCATTCACTTGGTTGTAAAATTATTTATACACCATGAATGATAGCGCTGTCATTTTTATACCTTGATTTGTATGTTTTGCGGTCACATTTTGGGCTGAGTTATCTACAGACATACGGCAAATGGTGCTCTCCTATCTTTAAGCCTTTCCTGTCAAAAGCATCGCATTGCATTTCTAACGAAATATTCTTGACATTTAAATGTAGACTGATAAGAGCTATGTAAACACCTCTTTCTATTTGATATGTGTAGTCTGTTATCCATACATCAAAGAAAACACTTTTATCTGCTTTATTGAAGCAGCGGTCAGATAGCCGAACTGACCGCAGATCAGTGTGTTCTCCTGGTCGTAGTTACAACAGCATGTCAACTCCCTATCTGTCTGCACGTTGTGATAACAAACTCTCTTTCCATTCTGTCACACATTGGACTTTTATAGGGCTGGTCCTGGTAACTGTAATATACAGAACTGTGATGAACACAGACTATGGACACATTGATACTATACATCAAGGACATAAACCACCCGAGCCACTGCCTGTTCACCCCGTTACCATCCAGAAGGCGAGGTCAGTACAGGTGCATCAAAGCTGGGACCAAGAGACTGGAAAAATAGCTTATATCTCAAGGCCATCCGACTGTTAAATAGCCACCACTAGCAGGCTACCACCCGGTTACTCAACCCTGCACCTTAGAAGCTGCTGCCCCATATACATAGACATGGAATCACTGGTCACTTTAATAATGGAACACTAGTCACTTTTATAATGTTTACATACTGCTTTTGTCACGTTCCTGACCTGTTTTTTGTTAGTTTTGTATGTGTTAGTTGGTCAGGACGTGAGTTTGGGTGGGCAGTCTATGTTTTGTGTTTCTATGTTGGTTTAATGGGTACCTGATATGGTTCTCAATTAGAGGCAGGTGGTTTTCATCTCCTCTGATTGAGAATCATATTAAGGTAGGTGGTGTCACATTGTTTGGTGTGGGTGGCTGTCTCCTGTGTCAGTGTCTGTATGTTACGCCACACGGGACTGTTTCGGTATCGTTCGTTCGTTCGTTTTGTATGTAGTCTGTTTCCTGTTCATGCGTTCTTCACGTTATATGTAAGTTCGTGTCCAGGTCTGTCTACATCGTTTATTTGTTTTGTAGTTTATCAAGTGTATTTCGTTTCGTCTTCGTCTTGTTTAATAAATCATTATGTCACATAACCACGCTGCATTTTGGTCGAATCACTACTCCTCCTCTTCGTATGAAGAGGAGGAGGAATTCCGTTACAGCTTTACTCATTTCATATGTATATACTCTATTCTATTCTACTGTATTTTAGTCAATGCCACTACGACATTGCTTGTACTAATATTTATATATTTCTTAACTCCATTATTTTACTTTAGATGTGTGTGTATTGTTGTGAATTGCAGGATATTACTGCACTGTTGGAGCTAGGAACATAAGCATTTCGCTACATCCACAATAACATCTGCTAAATATGTGTATGTGACTCATAAATTTGATTTGATATTTACTGATGCAAATACACCTCCAGTATCCGGAGATCCACCCATAACACCATAGCAATACGAGCATGCTTGCTATACGTGCAAACTGTAAAGTCAGAAAACACATTTCTTCACTCTAATATTACGTCTAGAAGCTTCGACAAAGGCCAAGAGGCAGATACATAAGCTTTAACAAAATAAGTGATTTGAGCAAGAACAGTATGCTGGTTTTCTTTTCTTTGAACTTACTCTTCTATAACAACATACTGTACATACTTCACGTCCATGAAGAATAAACACACACATGGGGACACAACTGGTTGTCTGCATCCACATTGTATTTTTCAAACAGACATTATCTCCTGCCTTTGCTGTTTTTGTAATCTATGATTCGTCCAATGTCTGTTAAGGGTTACTTTATCCTTGCCGCACGGTCTGTTCATTAAAATATTTTGATTGAGGAGACAATGAGAGATGACCCTCCACACAGCCATATTCACTCATACATGTGATGTGGGCTCTAGAAGTATTTTAATGGAATACTGAAAAGAAATGGAACTGAAAGAGCACATACCCAGATGACAGGACATTGCATTATATGCTCAGCATGTTACTGCTTTAAATTGCATTCTTCATTTTTAAAAATTATTTTACCTGCATTTTTGTTTTGCAACATAATACACATTTGTGTTTACTAGATGAACAGGATGGACATGTTACCATGAATTCTTGTTTGGTTTGGAGACTAGCCTGCATAGACCTAGTCATGTTTATAGGTTCCCAACTCATTCCCACACATGTGGCCCTGTGTGGCTCTGTTTATAGAGCATGGTGCTTCCAACAGCAGGGTTCTGGGTTTGATTCCCACTGGGGACCAGTAAAAAAATGAATGCACTCACTACTGTAAGTTGCTCTGGATAAGAGTGTCTGCTAAAATGACAAAATTGTCATTCAAATATTGTGATGTCTATGTAGGCTAGTGTTCCATTTAGTGCCGTGAAAAAGTGGTTGCTTCTAGAATCAGTGTGTCCTCTGTCAGGGAAGCATGGAGATTGTTTTATAATTCACTGGTGAAACATATTGGTGGGTATGTAGATTTACAAGATTTTCGAATGTATTTTGAGGGGAGATCTCTCTACTTCACCTGGTAGATTGTTAGGGGTGAGTGGACTGGAGTGTAGACATTATTGAAAAGCCTACCTTGGTTTCAAAACAATGGAGGCTCAAGAATTCTGTAACCACACTTATTCCATTGTACTATTCTATGCTATATCCTTCTTTCCTTTTTTCAGACTCTCTCTGTCACCCTCCCTATTTATTTATTTATCTTTCCTCTATCTGCCTCAATTTTTTTCCCTCTCTCCATCCCTCCCCTCTACCCCTTCTCTCTCTCTCTCACTCACTCACGCACGCACGCACGCACGCACGCACGCACGCACGCACGCACGCACGCACGCACGCACGCACGCACGCACGCACGCACACACATCTGGAAACCATCCAAGCCAATTTCCACACCACCACCCACTCATCACTTATTTCCAATGAAGTCTAATTTGACTCCAGTTATAGTTATTTCCTCTCAATAATAGGCCAGATGCCTCATTTTAGCATTTCCGAAGAATTATATTGACGTTTTATTTTCCTGCAAGCTCCTGTCTGCCCATCACAGATGCATGGGCTGCCATCACTAAGTACACACAAAGAAAACAACAACTCCCATTCTCACAGGACCCTGAAAATGGAAATAGAACAACACATCTTGGTGTAAAACTACAGAAACCCAAAAGCCTGCCTCTGTTGTTCTTTACTTGAACCCAGCTACCCTGGGCTCTTGTCCCAATGGGATACATTTTGTTGAAAGCTTCAGGGGTATAAGCCATGACTAGTCTCATTATGTTCCTGTAGTAGCAGTGTACTGTATGTGTATAATCTCAGAACTGCTCCCTGTGGTCCCCTGGCTGTAGTGCTGCTAGAGATAACATGGTCTGATGTCTCCAGACATGGACAATGGTTCATAATTGAGGCCGGACAGCAGTTCCTAACTGTAGTGACAGGTCACAGGATGGATGATGGATGACAGGGCCCCCAAAGACCCATACTATCTTCCAGTGCAAATTCCTGCTGGCTGCTCGCCTGTCCCTCAGGACGATGCCATGTTTATGTATACAGAGTGATAACACAGGTCAGGATACTATGCTCTAGTCTCTCCCCTGTTTCCATGTGAACAGCCTCAGAGCCATCACTAGTGAACGCTCATACATCCCAGCCTCTGTTACTATATACTGTATATATTACTGTATGTGTTCAGGATGCTCCTTTCATATGTACTGTATGTACACATGATCACATAACCTATCCCTCAGAGCATTGACGTTGTCCAGTATTTCATCACAAATTGCACACAACTGTCACACTTCCATAGCACTCTTTTCCTCCCTGTTTGAAGACCTGGCTCCTTGTAAATTGACGGCGGACACTTTGAAAAATAGAGCGCTTCAAATTTAATGTCATTTTTTTGTTCCCCTCACTTTGTCTCTCAAGGTGCATAGTAGATCCATATCCTTGTGGAAATGAAACAAAATTACAGCTATAGCAGGAACATCATCAAACCACAATAAACAAGTAAGAGATGAGGATTATCAACACAATTCTAGAATATTCAAAATATTTTTCATTATAAAAAAAATTCTAAACCACCACTTTCCATGTGTGTCCTGTCTCAGAAAACTTTGCCTGAAAACAAACGGCTTACTTTGGCTTGCAGATGAAAGGGATTATTAAATTTGACTTTCCTGATATTATTTCAGGTTCCTATGGTGCAGCTTATTTGATAGGGCAGGATGTTGCCCAAATCTTATGTTTTATGCCCTCATCTTTAAATGCAAGATTTTTCCTGGAGTCTCCGGTTCTCCGTCGCATTACACATGTCCACACTCACAGACCTCAAGAGTGTAAACATTTACTTAGTTTATTTTGTAGTAAATATTATATTTATGAATTGTGAAGTAAGACACTGGACATTGCACAACTGTAACATTAATAAACGTGTCTGTATCTGTACAGACCACTTTAGGGTTTGGTCAATTACTTCTAAAAACATTCCCATTTTATTCCACCGTGATACCGGCATTGTCACGTTCTGACCTTAGTTCCTTTGTTTTGTCTTTTGTTTTGTATGGTCAGGGCGTGAGTTGGGGTGGGCAGTCTATGTTTGTATTTCTATGTTGTCTATTTCTATGTGTTTGGCTCAATCAGAGATATGGTTCTCAATCAGAGACAGGTGTTTTGCGTTGTCTCTGATTGGGAACCATATTTAGGTAGCCTGTTTTGTATTGTGGGTTATTGTCTATGTTAGGTTGCATGTTAGCACAGTGTTTATTATAGCGGTCACGTTCGTCTTATTCTTTTTGTTGTTTTTTTGGTTTAATTAAGTGTTCTTCATTAAAATTAGAAGAATGTATTCAAACCATGCTGCGCTTTGGTCCGCTTCTTACGACGATCGTGACAGAACAACCCACCAAAAAAGAACCAAGCAGCGTGGTAACGGGCAGCAACAGGAGAAATGAATTTGGGAGGACAGTCTGGACTATACAACTTGGGAGGAGATAGACAGGTGGGCGGTCGACCCAGGGAGAGTGCCGGAGCCCGCCTGGGATTCTCTGGAGCAGTGTGAGGAGGGATACCGGCGACGTGGAAGGAAGCCCGAGAGGCAGCCCCAAAATTTCTTGGGGGGGGGCACACGGGGAGTGTGGCGAAGCCAGGTAGGAGACCTGCGCCAACTCCCCGTGCTTACTATGGAGAGAGAGAGCGTCGTACTGGTCAGGCACCGAGTTAAAAGGTAGAATGCACGGTGTCGCCAGTACGCGTGCTTAGCCCGGTGCGTTACATCCCAGCTCCCCGCATCTGCCGAGCTAGGGTGAGGATCCAGCCAGGGAAGATGGTGCCAGCCCTGCTCTCCAGACAGCCAGTGGGTCTCCTCGGGCCAGGATATCCTGCGCCGGAGTTGCGCACTGTGTCTCCCGTATGTCTGCACAGCCCAGTGCGTCCTGTGCCTGCGCCCCACACGTGCCGAGCTAGAGTTACCATCCAGCCAGGACGGGTTGTGCAGGCCATTAGCTCGAGACCTCCAGTGCGTCTTCATGGTCCGGTCTATCCAGTACCACCAGTGCCAACACCACGCACCAGACCTCCAGTGCGCCTCCACAGCCCAGTACATCCTGTTCCTTCTCCCCGCACTAGCCCTGAGGTGCATGTCTCCAGCCCGGTACCACCAGTTCCGGCACCATGCACCAGGCCTCCTGTGCGCCTCCAGGGTCCAGTATGCCCTGTTCCTGCTCCCCGCACTCGCCCAGTGGTGCGTGTCCCCAGTCTGGTACCACCAGTTCCGGCACCACGCACCAAGCCTCCTGTGCGTCTCCAGAGCCCTGTACGCCCTGTTCCTGCTCCCCGCACTCGCCCAGTGGTGCATGTTCCCAGCCCGGTACCACCAGTTCCGGCACCACGCACCAGGCCTACTGTGCGCCTCAGCAGGCCAGAGTCTTCCGTCTGTCCTGCGCCGCCTGAGCTGCCCGTCTGTCCAGCGCCGCCTGAGCTGCCCGTCTGTCCAGCGCCGCCTGAGCTGCCCGTCTGTCCTGAGCCGTCAGAGCCGCCCGTCTGTCCTGAGCCGTCAGAGCCGCCCGTCTGTCCTGAGCCGTCAGAGCCGCCCGTCTGTCAGGAGCCGCCAGAGCCGCCCGTCAGTCAGGAGCCGCCAGAGCCGTCCGCCAGTCAGGAGCCGCCAGAGCCGCCCGTCTGTCAGGAGCCGCCAGAGCCGCCTGTCAGTCAGGAGCCGCCAGAGCCGTCCGCCAGTCAGGAGCCGCCAGAGCCGTCCACCAGTCAGGAGCCGCCAGAGCCGTCCGCCAGTCAGGAGCCGCCAGAGCCGCCCGCCAGTCAGGAGCTGCCAGAGCCGCCCGCCAGTCCGGAGCTGTCCCTCAGTCCGGAGCTGTACCTCAGTCCGGAGCTGCCCTTCAGTCCGGAGCTGCCCTTCAGTCCGGAGCTGCCCTTCAGTCCGGAGCTGCCCTTCAGTCATGAGCTGCCCTTCAGTCATGAGCTGCCCTTCAGTCATGAGCTGCCCTTCAGTCATGAGCTGCTTTTCAGTCCTGAGCTACCCCTCGGTCCCGAGCTACTCCTCGGTCCGGAGCTGCCCCTCGGTCCGGAGCTGCCCCTCAGTCCGGAGTTGCCCCTCAGTCCGGAGCTGTCCCTCAGTCCAGAGGCGCCATTTAGGAGGGTCGCCGTTCCTAGGAGGCCACGGAAGCGGGTATTGACTATGGTGGAGTGGGGGCCACGTCCAGCGCCAGAGCCGCCACCGCGGACAGATGCCCACCCAGACCCTCCCCTATAGGTTCAGGTTTTGCGGCCGGAGTCCGCACCTTGGGGGGGGGGGAAACTGTCACGTTCTGACCTTAGTTCCTTTGTTTTGTCTTTTGTTCTCAATCAGAGACAGGTATTTTGCGTTGTCTCTGATTGGGAACCATATTTAGGTAGCCTGTTTTGTATTGTGGGTTATTGTCTATGTTAGGTTGCATGTTAGCACAGTGTTTATTATAGAGGTCACGTTCATCTTATTCGTTTTGTTGTTTTTTTTGTTTAAGTGTTCTTCATTAAAATTAGAAGAATGTATTCAAACCACGCTGCGCTTTGGTCCGCTTCTTACGACGATCGTGACAGGCATCATGCCTTAGCTGTCATTGATGGAGCTTTAGAGGTTCCAACAGTGAAGTAATCTTGTCGTCTCACTGGGTCCTGTCGAATAATATTCTAGAATGCAAGCCATTTAGCTTGAGTGGCGGTCTGATGTTTGTGGAGCGAACGCTGACTGAAATATGTATGAACCTTGCATGGCAGAGGCATGGTGGAATGTAAACCATCTTTCATCGATTTAACAAATATATAAGAGAGAGACTTAAATACTTTGTATTCCGCCTTGCTTGCCAGATAGATGGAAAACAGTCCCTTTGTCCCCTGGAAAACAATGAAACCTTTCAGAAAGATGCACCTTCTGCACCGACAAATACAGACCAAATAACAACACTTCACACAACAAGTCAATCAAGCAATACATAAATGTCAATTCAAGCCTCCTGTCTCAATCTTCTGCAGAGCATACAGCCTTCAATAGAAACCCAGAGAGAAAGAACAGGGCCCAAGGCTTTGTCCTTGCCATTGCCCTTGAGAGAAAATGGAAATAAACACTTGAAGATCACATGGCATTTCTTTTTCACATTGTAACTGTTCTGGGGGGTAAATGGATAGAATAGTGACGGCTTAATCAAGTCTGGTGTTATTGTTAATCATAAGGATATATACCAGAGGCGTGATTGTCAACACAATGTAAATTCATTTGGTTACGTAAATAGTCAGTATACGTACAGTTGAAGTCGGAAGTTTACATACACCTTAGCCTAATACATTTAAATACATTTAAATTCCTGACATTTAATCCTAGTAAAAATTCCCTGTCTTAGGGCCTTTAGGATCACCACTTTATTTTAAGAATGTGAAATGTCAGAATAATAGTAGAGAGAATGATTTATTTCAGCTTTTATTTCTTTCATCACATTCCCAGTGGGTCAGAAGTTTACATACACTCAATTAGTATTTGGTAGCATTGCCTTTAAATTGTTTAACTTGGGTCAAACATTTCAGGTAGCCTTCCACAAGCTTCCCACAATAAGTTGGGTGAATTTTGGCCCATTCCTCCTGACAGAGCTGGTGTAACTGAGTCAGGTTTGTAGGCCTCCTTGCTCGCACATGCTTTTTCAGTTCTGCCCACAAATGTTCTATAGGATTGAGGTCAGGGCTTTGTGATGGCCACTCCAATACCTTGACTTTGTTGTCCTTAAGCCATTTTGCCAACACTTTGGAAGTATACTTGGGGTCATTGTACATTTGGAAGACCCATTTGTGACCAAGCTTTAACTTCCTGACTGATGTCTTGAGATGTTGCTTCAATATATCCACATAATTTTCCTACCTCATGATGCCATCTATTTTGTGAAGTGCACCAGTCCCTCCTGCAGCAAAGCACCCCCACAACATGATGCTGCCACCCTTGTGCTTCACGGTTGGAATGGTGTTCTTCGGCTTGCAAGCTTCCCCCTTTTTCCTCCAAACATAACGATGGTCATTATGGACAAAATCTTTGTGGACAGTATGATCTTTGTCCCCATGTGCAGTTGCAAACCGTAGTCTGGCTTTTTTATGGCGGTTTTGGAGCAGTGGCTTCTTCCTTGCTGAGCGGCCTTTCAGTTTATGTCGACATAGGATATAGATACTTTTGTACCTGTTTCCTCCAGCATCTTCACAAGTCCTTTGCTGTTGTTCTGGGATTGATTTGCACTTTTCGCACCAAAGTACGTTCATCTCTAGGAGACAGAATGCATCTCCTTCCTGAGCTGTATGATGGCTGCGTGGTCCCATGGTGTTTATACTTGCGTACTATTGTTTGTACAGATGAACGGGGTACCTTCAGGCATTTGGAAATTGCTCCCAAGGATGAACCAGACTTGGAGGTCTACAATTATTTTTCTGAGGTCTTGGCTGATTTCTTTTGATTTTCCCATGATGTCAAGCAAAGAGGCACTGAGGTTGAAGGTAGGCCTTGAAATACATCCACAGGTACACCTCCAATTGACTCAAATGATGTCAATTAGCCTATCAGAAGCTTCTAAAGCCATGACATAATTTTCTGGAATTTTCAAGCTGTTTAAAGGCACAGTCAACTTAGTGTATGTAAACTTCTGACCCACTGGAATTGTGATACAGTGAATTATAAGTGAAATAATCTGTCTGTAAACATTTGTTGGAAAAATTACTTGTGTCCGACTTGCCAAAACTATAGTTTGTTAACAAGAAATTTGTGGAGTGGTTGAAAAACGAGTTTTAATGACTCCAACCTAAGTGTATGTAAACTTCCGACTTCAACTGTACGCAGTATTAGATTGTGGGCTTCAACTAGATGAGGCT
This sequence comes from Salvelinus namaycush, assembly GCF_016432855.1. Lineage (NCBI taxonomy): Eukaryota > Metazoa > Chordata > Actinopteri > Salmoniformes > Salmonidae > Salvelinus > Salvelinus namaycush. The sequence goes on along the minus strand of NC_052309.1, from coordinate 21,353,683 downwards.
TATACAAATGCTGATGTCCTGGGAAAGCTTTATTTTTGTGTAGCATTATGGTAAGAATAAAGGGAGTTTGACCTCAGTCTTGGATGATATCTGAGTGTCACGCTCGCTATCCTCAAACTCCCTGTCATAAATCGACCAAGGCGCAGCGTGCATGTAGTTCCACATCTTTTAATGAAAGTGAAACCGAAACAACCAAAAAACAAACAGGTAAACAGCAAAGAACGTCACGCAAATCGAGGTGCACACAAACACACATGGAAAATATTTACCCACAAAACACAGGTGGGAAAAGGCTATCTAAGTATGGTTCTCAATCAGAGACAACGATAGACAGCTGCCTCTGATTGAGAACCACACCCGGCCAAACACATAGAAATAGAAAATCATAGAACATAGAACATAGACTGCCCACCCAAATCACATCCTGACCAAACCAAAATAGAGACATAAAACGCTCTCTACGGTCAGGGCGTGACACTGAGGGAGACAGACTAACAGTCACATTTAAGCTATGTCTTTGAGAGCAGGAGTGAGCCCCTCACACCCATTGTTGGCACCCCCTCAACCGAGTGACTGGTAGTCAGTGTGACCAAATTCATTCTGGTGCCAGTGTCTTGCCTGGTGCTCCTCTGCATCACACTCTGGGCTCTCTCAGTCTGCCTAAGTGACACTCTCATTCCCCCTGGGAGAGCAGCCTATCATAAGGCCACAGCAAGCTCCCACTACAACATCACACGCCAGGCCTGGTCTGGAGATCATCCTGTCTGTGTTCTTACTAGTGGTTGAAAAAGTACCCAATAGTCATACTTGAGTAAAAGTCAAGATACCTTAATATAAAATGACTCAAGTAAAAGTCACCCAGTAAAATTCTACTTGAGTTAAAGTCTAAAAGTATTTGGTTGGAAATATACTTGAGTATCAAAAGTAAATGTAATTGCTAAAATATACTGAAGTAAAAGTATAAATAATTTCAAATTCCCTATATTAACAAAAACCAAACGGCACCATTTTCTATAATTTTTTTAAATGTACGGATAGTAGGGGAACAATTCAACATTCAGACATGATTTACAAACAAAGCATTTGTGTTTAGTGAGGGATGGCCAGGGATGTTCTTTTGATAAATGCGTGACTTGGACCATTTTCCTGTCCTGCTAGCCATGCAAAATGTAACAGGTGATTTTGGGTGTCAGGGAAAATGTATGGAGTTAAAAGTACATTATTGTCTTGAGGAATATAGTCAAGTAAAAGCAAAAGTTGTCAAAATATGAATAGTAAAGTAAAGTGCAGATACCCCAAATAAGTAGTACTTTAAAGTATTTTTACTTAAGTGCTTTACACCACTGGTTCTTACGCAAGATACATGGCCTGTAGATCTAATGTAGTGTGGTGCATTTATCCAAGATGATTATCAGATCCCTGGTTGTTTTTCATATCTGTTACCCACCGCTACACTCTAGATAACACATCACATTTATGGGAACTGCAGATGTTCCCCCAAATGTGGATTATGCCACTGCTACTTTATTCAACCGGTAAAACTATAGAGCATCCTCTGGAGTGGCTTTCAGTACATTCAGCTGCAGCTGCTGTTTCAGCCTGTTCAAGAGATAAAACACAGCTGTCACAGAGGCTGACAGAAAACAGGAGAAAAGAAACACACTGATTTTAACTACAGTTACAGGGCCTGAATACTGAAGGGGGTAAACCTTTACTAGCCATACTGCGTAATGAACCATGTGATCCAGGCAAACTCTGCTGTCTTTCCAAATCACATTCTCTGTCCAGGAGAAAAAAATTGGCCTGATAAAAATACATCCTGCTGCCAGTTTATTAATGGAAATTGAACAGGAGGCGGCATATCTCGAGTGGCCCATTTTTTTAAGGTAAACATTAAGAGACTGGCTCTGGTTGGAAATGAGACAGGAATTATGGGGGTGTCAATTGTATTAAAATCCCTTCTGATGTGAGCCGTGACCACACAAATGGCCTGTCAGGGTCGTGATATGTTGTCTGGGGCACATTTGCCTGCTGTGTCATACAAAGTGAGAGGGGATCATGATGTGGCAAATTGGCCAGACCCTCAGTCCTAACGCAGCATTATGGTGAGAATATACAGTGAGAATATACAGTACCAGTCAAAAGTTTGGACACCTACTCATTCTAGGGTTTTTCTTTATTTTTATTTTTACTATTTTCTACATCAAAACTATGAAATAACACATATGGAATCATGTAGTAACAGGTGTGCCTTGTTAAAAGTTAATTTGTGGAATATATTTCCTTAATGCGTTTGAGCCAATCAGTTGTGTTGTGACAAGCTAGTGGTGGTATACACAGGCTAGCCCTATTTGGTAAAAGACCAAGTCCATATTATGGCAGGAACAGCTCAAATAAGCAAAGAGAAATGACAGTCCATCAATACTTTAAGACATGAAGGTCAATCAATCCGGAAAATCTCTACTTTTTTGCAGTCGCAAAAACCATCAAGCGCTGTGATGAAACTGGCACTCATGAGAACTGCCACAGGAAAGGAAGACCCAGAGTTACCTCTGCTGCACAGGATAAGTTCATTAGAGTTACCAACCTCAAAAATTGCAGCCCAAATAAATGCTTCACAGAGTTCAAGTAACAGACACATCTCAGCATCAACTGTTCAGAGGAGACTGCGTGAATCAGGCCTTCATGGTCGAATTGCTGCAAAGAAACCACTACTAAAGGACAACAATAATAGGAAGAGACTTGCTTGGGCCAAGAAACACGAGCAATGGACATTAGACTGGTAGAAATCTTTCCTTTGGTCTGATGAGTCCAAATGTGAGATTTTTGGTTCCAACCGCCGTGTGTGAGACGCAGAGTAGGCGAACGGATGATCTCCGCATGTGTGGTTCCCACCGTGAAGCATGGAGGAGGTGTGATGGTGTGGGGGTGCTTTGCTGGTAACACTGTCTGTAATTTATTTAGAATTCAAGACACACTTAACCAGCGTGGCTACCACAGCATTCTGCAGCGATATGCCATCCCATCTGGTTTGTGCTTAGTCGGACTATCATTTGTTTTCAACAGGACAATGACCAAAACACACCTCCAGGCTGTGTAAGGACTATTTGACCAAGGAGAGTGATGGAGTGCTGCATCAGATGATCTGGCCTCCACAATCACCTGACCTCAACCCAATTGAGGTGGTTGAGGTGAGTTGGACAGCAGAGTGAAGGAAAAGCAGCCAACAAGTGCTCAGCATGATATGTGGGGACTCCTTCAAGACTGTTGGAAAAGCATGGTTGAGAAAAGCTGGTTGAGAGAATGCCAAGAGTGTGCAAATCTTTCATTATGGCAAAGGGTGGCTACTTTGAAGAATATAAAATATATTTTGATTTGTTTGAGACTTTTTTTGGTTACTACATGATTCCATATGTGTAATTTCATAGTTTTGATGTCTTCACTATTATTCTACAATGTAGAAAACCCTCGAATGAGTAGGTGTGTCCAAACTTTTGTCCGGTACTGTAGGTGACAGTATTTCTGATGATATATTGTATTAAACCTCCACTACATCTCAAGCTGGACATGAACCTGTCATGCAGCATCCCATTCTGCTGTGTGGTAATGAGCATTAACTCGTTTGTCTCGTGGACTGTCGACAGCTGTAGCTTCTGAAGCAACGAAACAGACACTTTTCCCAACATCATCGGCCGTTTGGAAACATCACTAATTGTGACCAAATGCAACATCTGACTGACTGGTGGTGTGTTTGTGTGTGTTTGCAGGTGCTGAACGTGAGCCTGTCAGAGGGGGAGGTGGTGACGGTAGAAGACATGGGGGGACGAGAGCTGTCCATCCTGGCCAATGAGACCGTCCTGATGAGGGGTCTGGTGGTGCGCAGCTGGAGCAATCAAATCTCCATCCTTTACCGCAGTGACCAGCAGCCTCGCTCTGGCTCCCTGTTGCTGCTGCGTTATCAAGGTAAGGTCACAACACAGAACCACACGACCACACACACTATGACTCAACGCTCTCACACAGGTCTCCTCCCTATCAATACCTCCATTTTCACACCTGCTATACACCCAATGCACAATAAAATTGTATCTAAAATAATGTGGTAATGTAGTGGGCAGTAATATTTGATATGTGAATATACAGTATATTATATATACATCACATTTGATTTGTAATGAGATTAAGAAATTAGTCTATTAAAATGTTTCTGACACCATAAATATAATTAAAATATACAAATATTAGGCAATGAATTGACGTTGGCAAGCAAGAATTGGTCTGAGAATTATCTATATCAAAGGCAGATGTTTAATTAACATTGTACAATGAATGGATTCACATACAAGGCATAAAGCTTAAGTTACGAGCATTAACAAGCATTGCAAGGCATACTTTCAAGCATATACAGTAGATCCTAAGGTTAACTTACAATACAAAGCATGAACAAACAGATGCTTACTAAGCCAGAGGCCTAGAAGCCTAAGAAATGAGAATTGATCATACAACCTTCCTCCATGGACTGGATACAGGATAAGAGAGAGAACAAAGGCATTTCAATCCATTTATAACATCTGACATCAACCCAAGACCAACCACCTTTGACCAATCAAACGATACCAATTTTACAGTGTAACTTGACCACCCAAGGCCCCATCTCAACAGGGTGTCACAGCATTTAAAGGCTTGTGTGGGGGATGAGACCAATGTAAATAATTGTATTTTATTTAACCTTAATTTAACTAGGCAAGTCAGTTAAGAACAAATTCTTATTTACAATGACGGCCTACCAAAAGGCAAAAGGCCTCCTGCCGGGACGGGGGCTGGGATGAAAGAAAAAAAAATATATAATAATAATATATATATATATTTATAAATATAGGACAAAACACACATCACGACAAGAGACAACACAACACTACATAAAGAGAGACCTAAGACAACAACATAGCAAGGCTGCAACACATGACAACACAGCATGGTAGCAACACAACATGGTAGCAGCGCAAAACATGGTACAAACATTATTGGGCACAGACAACAGCACAAAGGGCAAGAAGGTAGAGACAACAATACATCATGAAAAGCAGCCACAACTGTCAGTAAGACTGTCCATGATTATGTCTTTGAAATAAGAGATTGAGATGAAACTGTCCAGTTTGAATGTTTGTTGCAGCTCGTTCCAGTCGCTAGCTGCAGCGAACTGAAAAGAGGAGCGACCCAGGGATGTGTGTGCTTTGGGGACCAACAGAATGTAACTGGCAGAACGGGTGTTGTACGTGGAGGATGAGGGCTGCAGTAGATATTTAAATAAGACAGAATTCCTGAGAGGACAATAAAAAGCCTTTGCATAATGGAGTAATTCAGAGTTCACCCTGTACAAATACCACAGAGATAAAACATCCATATAGAGAGCATCAGAGTTATCCTCCGTGAACAAGTTTCAGATAGATACAAAACATGGATCCTATAGTATTATTCAATCATATTCAATATTCATTGCTCTGGATACTGTAACAGGGAGATACATTTTGGCCCCTCGGAGGGGGAAGGACTGACTAGTCCTTTGGCATTGTCCTTTGTTCCTGGACAATTTGCCATGCAACTCCAGGTGACAGAGAGGACATATATTAGGGCCGAGCCTACAGTAATGTGTAGTAAAGTTCGAGGTACAGAGCGTTTGGTTAAGCCGCCTAGTTCTTTATGCTGATAGCTCTCATCACTAGCAAACACAGTTTGCTCATGTTAGCCTGAAAAATGACAAGGGCTGTCATTTCAGGGGTATAATTACATGGCATAAGTATTGTGCTAATAGACATTTACAGAGCTGTCAGATAGCAGAGGGCTGTCGGGACCATTGTTCCTCATCACACCGTAGCCTTTAATGTGACATCACTAGGAGAAGGGGGAAAAAACAACACAACATTAAGCCAAAATCTTTTGTCTCTGTAAGCTAATAAACTATGACAGGCTTGTAGAATAATAATGCGTTTTAACATGCCTCTGATGTGCCTGGTGAATATAATGCCACCCCTTGCCCCTCAAACTCCCTCTCTGTCTCTCTCACTTTCTCTCTTAAAAAAGTCATTCATAAATGGCAACAACAACAAGAAACAGCCAAAAAATGGATCATAAGGAATAAACATTTGAAGTGTTTGTCTTATATCAAAGATATATAAGAAAGCTCAGGAAATATTATATATATTTTTTTATTTTTTTATTTAACCACTTGGTTTGTATGGGTTACCTTCAGACGAGTCCTGGGACACTTGTGGGGGTTGTAGAGCAAAACGGAGAACATTGTGTCTGTGATAGTCCTCCCTTTCCATAGAGTGGTTTGTAGGCCAAACCATTCGGATGTTACAGACGTTTTTATGAGAATATTGGTCTGACAAACATTGCTGTAGCTCCACCTTCCACAGCAGAAGCGGAAGGCCAACGTAGGCATACTGTATGTGGTGAATATATTTTTCTAGCTTAAACTGACGGATTTTGATGATGATTTTTTTATTATGTTACTTAGATTGACGCACGGGTGCATCAATAGCCTCTTGAGGATTTCTTTATACAGTAAACAGCAATGATCTGTTATAGTACATATCCTTTACAATAGGAATGAAACCCTTAAAACAAATTGGCAACCCAATTCACACCTCAAAGACTTTAGTTATAAGGGCACAAGGCGAGAACCAAATGCAGACACAGGAGGCAGATGGTAGAGCTCCGATATGTATTATAACAAAGGGAGTAGGCAAAGGCAGGTCGGGGACAGGCGAGAGTTCATAAACCAGGTCAGAGTCCAAACAGTACCAGACGATAGACAGTCTCGAGGTCAGGCCAGGCAGGGGTCAGAAACCAGATCCGAGTCCAAAAACAGTACAAGGGGTTAGGCAAGCTGGTAGTCAGAACAGGCAGAGTGGTCAGGCAGGCGGGTACAGAGTCAGAACAGGCAAGGGTCAAAATCAGGAGGACTAGAAACAAACAGAGACTGGGGAAAAATAGGAGCAATGAAAAACACTGGTTGACTTGGCAAACAAGAGAAACTGGCACAGAGAGACAGGAAACACAGGGATATATACACCGGGGATAATAAGTGACACCTGGAAGGGGTGGAGACAATCACAAGGACAGGTGAACCAGATCAGGGTGTGACATTAGCACTGTAAACAGACACGACTCCTGACAGAGAATCTGCCATTTTCAAATCAAGACAGGAGTATCATTCATACTGTATATCATACTGTATATGACATAACAGCTAACTAGATGTTATTTGCCTGAGCCCAAGGACCAGTTATTCCAATCAAATCCAGACAGTTCAATTACCGCAGTGGTCACCAACCTTTTCTGAGTCAAGAGCACTTTCTGAGTTTTAAAGCAAGCCAAAAATTGCTGCTCAAATGTTTTCTTAAACATGACTTCAAAAGCCTATGCAACATGAACCTATTAAAACCAATTCTGTACCAATGAGGTTTGTCCAGTAGGCTATAGACCCAAGACATTATCACTGCATATTGGCTATGCTTGAATTTCACAGCCAATGTTGTTCTTCTCAGACCATTTTTTATTACATTTCCTGGGTTGGGGAGTAACGGATTACATGTAATATATAAGGGATTACAAAAAACTGGTAACTGTAATCCATTACGTTACCAGCTAAAATAATGTAATCCGATTACAGATACTTTTGAAAAACTAGATGATTACTTCGAGGATTACTTTTAAATTCAGAAAGGATGTTTGAGGAAAAAGATCTTTGACACTTCACTGTTTCTCAATGACATTCAAGTTTAAATTTGTTCCACCTGAGCGAGTGATGACCACAAGTCAGAGACCACTATGATGACACACCAAATGTGTTTGATCAATCGCCGGAAAAGAGCAGGAATAGGCTTTTGTAGGCTACAGTCCCAGCTATGTCTTCCAATGGTGCGACTGGTGTAAGCATTCAAAGATTATGCAACTTCAATAAACGCTTGGAGGTAAGGATGACAGCAGTGGTGTAGTCTACGGCGATACAGATATGGCTTATTATTGATATCTACATAGCTCATTGATGTGAATCACACTGCTGCTCTCTCATTTAGCTATTTGTGCCTTACGGATTGTGGTTGTTGTGGATGGCTGTTCACAAATCTAAATGTGTATTTGAACCCAATAATGGTTGAATTGAAGAAGTTTAAGCTGGTTATCAATCATTGTTTTTGAAACCAGTGGACAGCCAGTGAAAAATGCCCTCTTGCAACAGCTGTATAGTGCGGATCCTATCCTATGGAATAAATGTGGGGTTTTAATTGCTCAATCTAATTCATACTGATAATATAAATAAATCCATAGGCCTAATGGACACATGTTCAAACTCGCACACTTTTGATAGACTTAAAGGGCCAGTCTGTAGTTGCTACACCCATTTTTGGATTTATAAATTATATATATATCCATTGATTCTTGAAGAAAATAACTTATAAATGCCTCATGAACCCAAAATATAAACTACTTTTTTTCCAATGTTTGTATCCATTGTAAATGTAAACAAACACTGTGTAGCCTCATAACATGGTTAAAACAATTAATTGGATATCATGGATGAGTCAGTCCTTGCATCCAAACAAATTGGCTAATCTACACTTCCATATTTCCAAGTCCTATTCTTGAAGATCAAGGGGTATAACATTTATTGGAATGACTGGAATTCTGATAGACTTTTGTTTTTAATGTAAAGATATAATTTAATCATATTATTATTAAAGCAATGGTTTAGAAGAAGCCTACATAACCAACCCATAAAGTAACATTTAACATCCATATATGGCCAGCTACATAAACTTTAACATTGATTTATCCTGCAATAGATGTTGTTCAATTGGTAACATACATGTTTGTATTCTTCTAATGCCTCTTAAGGGGAAAGTAATCTAAAAGTAATTGAATGTAATCAGATTACGAGTTTGGGTAATCCAAAATGTACGTTACAGATTACAATTTTGGACATGCAACTAGTAACTTTCTAAATGTAATGGATTACATTTAGAAAGTAACCTACCCAACCCTGTATATTTCAAAATAATTTTAGGTATATGATCACACTGGTAATATATAATTTGTTTTATTACTTGTGAGGCACAGCTGAGTGAGCATAATAATTCGTTTTTTTAAATGTTACTGGACTGATGGCCTGCATCTGATAGTCAGTCTGAGAGGGAGGGAGCAGAAGTGAGGCTGCCTCTCACACGTCTCACAGTCCCCCCGCTCTCCCTCCCTCCGCCGAGAAAAGGGGACACAGTCTTCCAGCTGATGACAAAACTCAAGTCACACTGCATTATTTCTGTCTCATGCACCAATTCATGTTGTTACTCTTATGACCAGAGAAAGTGAAATATTCCTTGAATATAAAAAAAACACAAGCAGCTAATAATAACAGCACAAGCCTATCGTAACACTTTGCTATACTCATTCATTGCTGCTGCAGTGCTGGTTGTAGTGTGAGTGGAAGTAGGGAGAACGCGCATTTTATGACTTGTAAAAATATGTAACAAAGTGTTGACAGTGCTGAATAAAAACGTAACACATTAACACATGAGCTCAGCTGTATTCATTGAGTCTCTCTCTAGTCATGGTTTTAAAAGTTTTGAATCTCACAGTATCAACTTTGCTTTGCACTCAGGGCTTCTTTTTAAAACCTATGGCTTGAGGAAACTGTGCAGACACGATGATCTGAGCATTCTGATTGGCCAACGGCAAGTCTATAGGTGCACTTGATTTGCTCTCTTGGCCTGCCGGATATTCAGAGTTCTACCTTCAGACACATGAAATGGTTGAAAATGGGAACACTTTGCCTTCCGGTGCTAGGGCTGCTGAATCAAGTGTACATACCACTAACAGGGAAGAAAGGCTTTATTTTTGTTGTATTTTACAGAAATGTTTGGTGATCGACTACGAATGCCTTGGAGGTCAACCAGTTCATCGCTATCGACCGGTTGGTGACCACTGAACTACCATTTAGGAAATAGTTCATCAGTGTTTCTAAGTGGTCCTGTGTGTCTTTGTTTGGCCGATATGAGTGCTGGCACTGCAGGGTAATAACCCACACATTACACTGTGTTAGAGCAGTGAGAGGGGGGTAGACAGGGACCACAGTAGGGGAGTGATGAGAGCTTTTACCAGGCCTCTAATTGATCAGTTATAGCCCACCTGTGAAATGTGTCCTGTACATCACCACTCACAATGAGCCATGCTCTTTGTGTATCCCAAACAACAATGGAAAGGGAAATGCCGTAATGTTGCTGCTTACCATGTGTGATTTGACCCCCCGTCCCCGTAAGGTGGAAATATATTGTTGGATATATAAATAGGTTGTAAAGTACAGCCTTTAATGCGCTGAATTCCCATTGTACCATTGATTATAAAGAACCCTGTGCGAAGAAAGCCCTCTTTAGAATAGTAACCAATAATCAAGCAGTGGGTGATGTGGAACTCTATTCTTTACAACTCTCCCACACAGATTCAGACTTCACTGTTAGTGCCTATACAGACCATGTGATCTCCAGTGGACTGGCAGCACAGAATGCTGCTTATTGAGGAAGAGGGTGAACTTTAAAGATTCAAGCCTCTCAATAATTCACAAAGTAATAGGAGAATAGCAGCCGTGGCCGGGAGACTCGAGGCAAACAGACCACGAGAGAGAGAGGTGAATGGAGATCCAAAAGTAAAGGATTGGAGAAACAGAACATTTTCTTTGGGTCAGAGACGAGTGAGACCACCTCATAAGCAATTAGAGTACAATACATGCTACTGAGTGGCGATCCATCATGTAACAAAAAAAACATCACCTACTGGATATTAGAGAAATATCACAGGTCTGTACTAACAACAGCATTGTATTAACACCTACTCACTGAATAGTAAACAGTACATCACATTTGAATAATAAACCTTGCTCTAAGTACAAGTCATCTTCTTTCCTATTATCCTGCTGAGGGTGAAACAGACTGATTTTGTAAAGCACCACCCAACAATAAACAAAATCCTTGCTCAGTGAATGACTTTGCGCTCACCCATAACATTAGTTAATCCCCCTGCATGAGGGCAGACAATGCAGGGTGTCCTGTTGATCAGCTCTGTGACGACCCTCCCACTCTGTCTACCGTTTTCTCTCTCTCTTTGCTCTTGTTTCCTTATTAGGATGCCGGTGGGCGGAGTTGGGAGGGTCGTCAGCTACATGGGGAACACCTGGGCCCACTCTCCCAGGATAAATACACCACTTCTCCATTCATGAGGGGAACTCTCTCCAGGCAGACATTTTGATAGATTCGGTTATGTTTCATGGTGCTACCTAGTTTCGTTATTTAATAAATATATTTTGTTATTCCTTTTCTCCACGTTGTCTCCCTTTTGTTACGGGCTTTGAGCCGGTTCGTGACAAGTGGGGGCTCGTCCGGGATGTTTGAACGTATTGGTTTGGGAGAACGTGGAGGTACGTGTTTGGTTTGCGTATTTTGTTTGAGTTTGATAGGCCCAGTATTGGTGGCCTTTGTTGTTTGGTTTGTGTGTTGCGTTGGAGAGAGTATAATGGTTAGTTTCCAGGCCCTGCCCAGCCTGGAAACTCTTGTTCTACTTTCTGTTGGGATATCGGTCTGAGGTGAGTAATCGGCTGTGTACCTCAGTGGGAGATTTGGGTAGGGTAGTGGAACTTGCTACCCGGAGCTATAGCCTTTTACCCCTGATAGGCTTAGCGACCTGTTTCATTTTTGAAATATGTTGGGCATGGTTAATGTTTGTTATTTTTGTGTGGTGTCTGTGGACTGAGCAGTTGTCTCGGGGGCACATCCGTGGCTTGGTGGAATCTACCAGCGTGCTGGGGGGTTTATTTCCATGCCAGCGGGCTACAGTGCGTAAATACCCACCGCAAATCCGCACGAAGACTAGGGTTGAGTTAATGTAGGTTTGGGGAAGCTCCGTATCTCATCTCTCTTCTGTGGTGCTCAGGGTGATTGTCATTTCTTGAGTTGTGGTCTGGTGTGCTCAGCAGAGGGGAAGAGTGAGAATTTTTGTTGTAACTATGGCATCTTTTGTAGATGAGTTCATTCGCTTTCCATCAGAGGAACTATTAGAATTAGGTACTAAAGAACAGCTGTTGAAAGTCGCTGAATACTACAAGATTGAAATTAGTGATAAACGTCTAAAGAATTCTATTAGGTTGATATTGAAGGCCAATCTGATGGAGAGTGGTATTCTTGAAGTTACCACTGGGCCAGCTTCTGCTGAGGAGTCATCTCCCCGTAATGTTACAATGGCCATTCCATCGGTTAGTCCTAGTAGTCTTCTTTTTGAACAGCAGAAAGAACTGCTTCTGTTACAGCAGCAGCATGATCGTGAGAAGCTAGAGTATGATCGGCAGCATGATCGTGAGAAGCTAGAGTATGATCGGCAGCATGATCGTGAGAAGCTAGAGTATGATCGTGTAAAGTATGAAAAGGAATTAGATATGGAGCATGCTAAAATCAAGTTGCAACAAGAACAGATAGAGTTGGTTAGGGAAGGAAAGATTTCAGGGGAGAGTTTGTTCTGGGAAGGTGACCCAGATTTACCTAGGGGTCGTTCCTCTATTGGTCGTGCCCCGGACACATTTGATATTGTTGGGAACTTAAGGTTATTGCCTCAGTTTAATGAAAAGGACCCTGAGACATTCTTTTCATTGTTTGAGCGTGTTGCTGACGCTAGGAGTTGGCCTGATTCTGACCGCACCTTAATGTTGCAGTGTGTGCTGACTGGTAAAGCGCAGGAAGCATATTCAGCTCTTAGTGTACACGACAGTGCCAACTATGATAAGGTTAAAACGGCTGTGTTACAAATTTATGAATTGGTCCCTGAGGCTTACCGCCAACGATTTAGAACTTTAAAAAAGGATGATAAACAGACTCATGTTGAGTTTGCGCGACAATTATCTTTACAGTTTAATCGCTGGTGTTCCGCCTCTGAAGTTGTGACTCTCCAAGGGCTGTGTGATCTGATTATGTTAGAGCAATTTAAGGACACAATCCCTGCTCATATTGCCACATATATTAACGAACGAAAAGTGAAGAATGTCGCTGAAGCTGCGGTTTTGGCGGATGAGTATGTGTTGACTCACAAAAGAGTCTTTGCAGAGCCCCGTATTCGGAATGAGTGGGGGCGTTCGGATAGATTTGGGCTTCGCTCACCAAGATATTTTGGTTCACGGGCAGAGTTCAACTCAACTCGGGTTGAGCCTGACTCCCGTGGTAAAGCTGACTTTGGGCAAGAGTGTCACTACTGTCAAGGTTCAGGTCATTGGAAAAACGAATGTCCACTTCTCAGAGCAAAGGGTGCTTACGCTAAACCTAAGCCTACCGCGTTAGCTGCGCCTGTTCTACATCAGTTCATTCATGACTCATTGCCTCAGGTCCAGGAGCATGTGAAAGTACATATTGATCCAGACTATTTACCTTTCATCACGGAAGGTTTTGTGTCTATGTTAGGAAGTAAGGAATTAGTGCCAGTGAAGATCTTGAGAGACACAGGTGCCTCCGAATCGTTTGTGTTGGAGTCTGTGTTACCCTTTTCAGCTGAGACTGATTCAGGGAATAGTGTTCTAATTAGGGGAATAGGTTTGAATACTCTTTCAGTTCCATTGCATAAACTGATGTTAGATTGTGGACTGGTGAAAGGTGAGGTTGTTGTGGGGGTGCGTCCTTCGTTGCCTATTGAGGGTATCGACGTTATTCTTGGGAATAACTTGGCAGGTGAGCGGGTATGGCCTGTCGCATTTCCATCTCTAGTGGTTTCCACAAAGCCGTCAGTTGTTGAGACTCCTGATGAGAGTGTACAGAGCTTCCCAGAGTTGTTCACTGCGTGTGCAGTGACGCGTTCTATGAGCCGTGGCGAACTGGTCACTGTGCCGACTAATGAGAAGTATGCCACTGCTTTCCCTGTTATTCCGTTATCTGTTAACCGCTCAGATCTAATCAATGCGCAACGGACTGACTCCACATTAGAAGAGTTGCGTGACCAAATTGTGCCTGTGGAACAGTTGGGAGATGTCGCCCATGGTTATTTTCTCCAGGATGATGTCCTGATGAGAAAGTGGGTGTCTCATGGTAGTTGTTTTCTAGGGGAGGCGATTAGTCAGGTTGTGGTACCAGTAAAACTTCGTGAGTTGGTGTTGACAACTTCTCACAATGATGTTGCTGGACATATGGGTGTAGGGAAAACATACCATCGCATATTAAGACATTTCTTTTGGCCTAGATTAAAGAGGGATGTTTCTGATTTCATCAAAACTTGCCACATCTGTCAATTAACTGGGAAACCTAATCAAGCTATTAAGCCGGTACCACTGTTTCCTATTCCTGTACTCAGCCAACCTTTTGAGTATCTGATTATTGACTGTGTGGGTCCTTTGCCTCGTTCTAAAAAGGGTAGTAGTTACCTGTTCACTGTGATGTGTCAGACCACAAGGTTTCCAGCAGCCTATCCTCTCCGGTCTATCACGACTAAGTCTGTGTTAAAAGCTTTGACTCAGGTATTCCAAACAGTGACAGAAACTAAGGTCATTCAGAGTGATCAAGGGTCTAATTTCACCTCTAATCTGTTTGGTCAGGTTCTCCAACAGCTCCATATTAAGCACAATCTGGCTAGCGCCTATCACGCGCAAAGTCAAGGAGCACTAGAACGTTTCCATCAAACACTTAAGTCTTTGTTGAGAAGTTATTGTACTGAGATGGATAAGGATTGGGAGGAGGGGTTGCCTTGGTTATTGTTAGCCGCTAGGGAGGTTTCACAGGAGAGCACCGGTTTTAGTCCAAATGACCTTGTGTTTGGACATAGGGTGCGTGGACTTCTATCTGTTCTTCAGGATGACTGGAAGTCTCCCGAGCCTCCTCAGTCTTTGTTATCGTATGTGTGTGATTTCCGGCGCCGCTTGTATGCCGCTGGCGAAATGGCTAAAGAGAAGCTATCATCTTCACAGGAGAGGATGAAAAACATATTTGATCGCCGAACTGAGCCACGTCACTTTAGTCCAGGGGACCAGGTTCTTGCTCTGCTGCCAATTGTTGGTTCTCCTTTTGAAGCCAAGTTTCAAGGTCCATATACAGTGGTGCGCAAGTACACTGAGCAAAATTATCTAGTTGCCACTCCAGAACGGAGGAAAGCACACCAGCTGTGCCATGTAAATTTGTTAAAACCCTATTATGCACGTTCCTCAGAGACTGAACAATGGGAATCTATAGAAGACGGTAAACCTGTTCTTTTGGCTGAAACCGTTATTCCCTTGGATTCTTCTCAGGATAGGTCTACGAATGAGGAGGAAGATGTTCCTGGTCCCGACGATTGCATACTGCAGGGTAGATTGAAAAATTCAGAGACACTGGATAGGTTGGGCAGCATTCTCACTCATCTACCCGTTGATAGGCGGGAAGAGATGGTTGGTCTGATTCGGAGATTTCCAGGTTTGTTTTCAGATACACCTACACGTACAAACTTGATAGAACATGATATTGACGTTGGAGATGCTGACCCCATTCGTCAGCGGTTCTATAGAGTTTCTTTAGAGAAACTGCATTGTCTGGATGCTGAGGTCAAATACATGCTGGAGAGTAAGATAGCAGAGCCTTCTTTCTCCAGTTGGGCTTCTCCCTGTATCTTGGTCAGAAAACCAGATGGAACAAACAGATTTTGTACAGACTACCGTAAGGTCAAGTGTCACTAAGCCAGATTCATTTCCTCTTCCTCGGATGGAGGACTGCGTTGATCAAGTCGGGGCAGCTAGATTTGTGAGTAAATTTGACCTGTTAAAGGGCTATTGGCAGGTGCCACTGACGAGTAGGGCACGTGAAATCTCTGCCTTTATTACACCCTCTGGTCTGTACTCGTATTTGGTTATGAGTTTCGGACTGCGTAATGCACCTGCCACTTTTCAGCGACTTATGAACAGGGTTATCGCCGGTTTGACAGGGTGTGCTGTTTATCTGGACGATGTAGTGATATATGCAGATACATGGGAGGAACATCTGTTCCGTATTCAAGCATTATTCGAACGCCTGGCTGAGGGTCACCTCACGATCAATCTGGCTAAATGTGAGTTTGCTCAGGCGACTGTTACATACCTTGGAAAGGTGGTTGGGCAGGGGGAAGTGCGTCCTGTTTGAGCTAAAGTGGTAGCTATTGATGCGTTTCCTCCACCAACTACTAAAAAGGAACTGATGCGTTTCTTGGGCATGATTGGTTATTACCGTGGTTTTTGTAATAACTTCTCTACTGTGGTCGCTCCATTGACAGATATGCTGAAAGCAAAGGCTGTGTACATTTGGTCTTCTCGTTGTCAACACGCTTTTGAAGATGCAAAGAGGTTGCTTACCTCAACTCCGGTGCTGGCTGCTCCTCGCGTGGAATTGCCATTTACCTTGCAGGTGGATGCTAGTCATGTGGGGGCAGGGGCAGTTTTGCTGCAGGCAGATGTGTCTGGGGTTGAGAGACCTGTCAGTTTTTTTTCGAAAAAGTTTAACCATTATCAGTTAAACTACTCGGTCATTGAAAAAGAAGCGTTAGCACTCATCTGGGCGCTGCAACACTTTGAGGTCTATGTCGGGTCGGGGGTAGTACCTATTACGGTCTACACTGACCATAATCCTCTCACTTTTTTGAGGTCCATGATGTGTCCTAATCAGAGGATAATGAGATGGTGTTTATTTTTACAATCATTCCATCTCGATGTGCAGCACATTCGTGGAACGGATAACGTGATTGCTGATGCGCTCTCTCGTGCGCCCTGTTCCTGAATGTTTGTATGGTCAAGTTCTGTCTTTCAGTTCTGTCTTTCCTGTCTATTCCGTCCTGGTCTGGGGAGTCTTCTTTCCTCTTAAAAATTGCTTCCTATGCACTAAGGTTGCTGAGGTCTGGAGAGGAGGTTGGCTGGGGCAAATTTGGAAGTGGGAGCACGTAACCCCTCATCAATTTGGGACACAAGTGCTGTGTCAGTTTGGGACGCAGAGGCCGGTATGTTGTTCCGGGGTCCTTGTTGGTCCCCGGTTTTATGGGGGGGAATGTGACGACCCTCCCACTCTGTCTACCGTTTTCTCTCTCTCTTTGCTCTTGTTTCCTTATTAGGATGCCGGTGGGCGGAGTTGGGAGGGTCGTCAGCTACATGGGGAACACCTGGGCCCACTCTCCCAGGATAAATACACCACTTCTCCATTCATGAGGGGAACTCTCTCCAGGCAGACATTTTGATAGATTCGGTTATGTTTCATGGTGCTACCTAGTTTCGTTATTTAATAAATATATTTTGTTATTCCTTTTTTCCACGTTGTCTCCCTTTTGTTACGGGCTTTGAGCCGGTTCGTGACAGCTCTCTCTGGCTTCAGCAGCACATCATCATTTCCCCTCATACTCAGACAACTGTGAGCCCAACAATCTGGGCTTTGCCCTCATGCACTGAGTAAAGAACTCCCTCACTAAATCCTCAAAGCAGGGCTTTTCAGACTCGAGTCATTGGGGTGCATCTGTTGGGGTGCAGGCAACCACATGTTTAAATCATTCAGTGATGTAGGTGTTATGTCAAGTTTTGATGCCAGGGTATTAAATTCTCTCTAATTGATATCAAACACTATGGCAGTATGACACACTTTCACACTGCGCTCATGTCATTTTTTATTCTTGGCAAAGCAACAATGGGAGCCTATAAAGTCATCATAACATATGGGATTTCATTAGTTCTACAGAGCTAATGTTGTGGAACAGCAGCTCTGAATTTGAATGATAAATGCTTTTCACACTATTTGAAATTTCTATTTGAAATCATCACTCTCAAGAAAAAAGGTACTTTTCAGAAAATATTTTGCTGTCTACATTAAACAAATTTCAATATGTACCTGCAGAGCTTCTCTCTCTGTCACACTTGATATCATCATCCTTATATTAATGGTCTCATTTTATGCACATCCACAAATTCTGTCCATGAAGGACATTTGGAGCAATTAGAATGCTACTCTTTAATCTATTTATAACCATTACTCCACAAGCATGACAGCAAATTTCAAAGGCTATCAGGATTTAGATTTGTGTTAATCTTCATGGTGTGCGCAATCACCTTGTCCATTGTAATGGGGTGTTAAAAATGTGATGGGACAAGCGTTGAGAAGGAGACAGATCTGTAGCGAGATAGATCTCATCTCTAGGTAATTAATATCTGCAGAAGGCCCTGGCTGTGGCTGAGATGACACTGATGAATGCTGCAGTAGTAATAGTAGCAGCACAGTTACCACTGGGGAGTGATGATGTGTCTGTGTCACAGCCTGCATCTAGTCTTCTTCAACTCTCCTGAGGGTTGAGAATGTTGTGTGTGTGTGTGCAATACATACAGGAAAGAGGGGACACTCAGGCTGAAATATTGGTGAAAGCAAACTTAAACTAAGCCCTCTTGCAATTCCTTTATGACTTCCCTGATCCCTCATACTGAGGTCGACATTTAATGACTGTGTAGACAGGTCGAAACTTGGTTCTTGGATTGGATTGAGAAAAAGTCTATACATCTTTGAAATAGAATTAGAATACATCTGCATACGGTCAGGTGTTCGGTACTGTAATAAACTCTATAAACAGTCAATTTATTAATCATAACCTGATATCATATCATCATTCTGAATATTCTGTCACGCCCTGGTCTTAGTTATCTTTGTTTTCTGTAATATTTTGGTTAGGTCAGGGTGTGACAGGGGGGATGTTTGTGTATAGTTGTCTCGTCTGGGGTGGTTGTATGGTATAGGGGGTTTTGATAGAGTGTATGGGTTTGTGTTGAGTGTAGGTGTCTAGGTAAGTCTATGGTTGCCTGAATGGTTCTCAATCAGAGACAGCTGTCATTCATTGTCTCTGATTGGGAGCCATATTTAAGGCAGCCATAGGCAGTAGGCTTTTGTGGGTAATTGTCTATGTCTATGTGTAGTGTTTAGTGTCAGCACTATTTGTTTGAATAGCTTCACGGTCGTCTGTTTGTTTTTTGTTCGTCTTCATAATAAAAAGAAGATGTCGTTCTAACACGCTGCGCCTTGGTCCTCTTCAAAGTTACGACGATCGTGACACATTCGTAACCTCCTTGCATCTGCAAAAACCCGAGCCTTACTTATGATTCAGTACAACACCAATTGGTTTAATAATTTATTTACTAGCTAATTAAATGGTAACACAGAATAAACATACTCACCTAATACTTTAAAAACAGGTCCCTAGTGGAATGACAATAACATGTCTGCTTGTTACAAAAGAGATGGAGAGGGGGCAGAGAGGGACAGAGACATTTAATCTTGGCACATGTAGAAACTACTCTCACTTACAGTAATCATATACACAAATTCACTCAACTGTATCCTACCACCTTTCAGCATGGGGGATGAGAACTGTATCGTTGACTGTCTGATGAGGACAACAGCAGCTTATTCATAGAGGTTTCTGCCATGTGTCTCTCAGTGTGTCTCATCTGCTGTAATGGAGACATCTGTTGGTGTGACACCAGAGGGGAGGGAGAGGAGGGCAGAAACATTTCCTCCTCTAACTCCTTAATCAGCCATTTGATTTCCCACTACTACACGGTTCCCTGGGGGCTGCAGCTGGGAAGGGAGGACTCCCAGTGTGACAAACACTGGCCAAACATTGATGCCCCAAAATGGAAAATGGTAGCTAGACGCCAGCCATCACCGGTGCAAGGCTGCTGCTCTGGTCAGAGTTGGTCATTACTACAGGGGGGCAAGTATAATTTTATTACCAATCTAATATTCCCACCCTGCCAATATACTCTGCATGTAATTATCCTCAATGTGTTCTGATGGGCAGAGCACTAAACAAATTCTCTCTGCATTTCATAACAGATACTCAGGCCAAAGGGGAGAGATGCATTTTTCATCTGGTCATGTAAAATTGAGACTCCATAGACTTGGTTAGGAGAGGGTTGGAGAGGGCTGCAGAGCAGAGGGATACCCCAGCCAAAACAAGTTATCACCTCCACCAAGTCAGTATGCGTGGAATATTTCACATTGCAAAGAAAAGCCATCCACTCAAATGTCAACTGAGAGCATTAAGGCCCTCACATATACACATACTGCCTACACACTTTACAAATGTGTGTTAAACCACAGTCTCATAGGTAACACTCTGTGATCGATTCCGATACAGTTTGATTCCATGCCCAGTGGATATTGTGGTTCAGCATCATCAGCATCAGAGTGGAAACAGCCCTTGAAGGCTAAGTGAAAGGTCTGGTGAATTACTCTGATTTTAAGTACATGTGAGTCTTGCTCTGTACGAGTTCTCCGATGAAACATTACCCTTAAACAAAGATCAATAGTCTTGTCCCTGGGAAGAGAGGTTCAATCTGAGAGAGCCCCACCACAGTTCTGCTGTGATGTATTGATATTTATGTGGTTGGGTTAAACATTTAATTCCAACGGTCAACTGCTCAATAAATGCTATTAAGGAGAAGTAACTTTAGACTGCAGCCGGCACGGTCCCATCAATGAGGGTTAGTCTACTCTAGACTGATGAGTAGAGTGAGTCTCTCCAGAGCACCAAATTAAATTACAACTGATGCCATAGGCTGCCATGCTGCCCTGCTGCCCTCCACCCTGTCATTACTGCTGATTTAGTTGCCATGAATCAGTTATGAGTTGTAACCCTCATCATCAATATCATTGATTTACTGTCATACAATTCTTAATACATGATAAATTGCAAATTGAGCCTACCATAATAGGTTAGAGGTTAAGTCAATACTAAGTTTATTAGCAATACATTATTTTACTCAGTGATATGTCAGTCCAAAGGCATGTGATTAGTATGGCCTGCCCTAATGCCAAAGTGGTGGTCAAACCTAGCCACCACTGCCACTAGTGATAATCCTTTTTCCGCTTTGGCTCTGTGCGTTAATACCTATTGATCCTTGACTGATAAAGTGGCAATGGTCATTGATGAGATAGGATGTCATTCAAACTCCCATTACAGCTGTCACTGATGGCAGAGATCAGGACCACATTTCCAGTTGTTTCCCTCCTCTTTCCCCCCTATCTTCTCTCTCTTATGGGGCAGAATAACCAAGGACATTACCTCAGCATCTGTTGCCTGAGGCCCCACCATCAGCTAATCTGCCTCTGTGTTTACTGTGGTGCCATTACTTGTAATAGCAAAACAATCAGGCTTTATGGCCCTCTACGATGAAGTACAATGGAATGGAGGCTGCATCTAATTTAATTCTTAGGGGATTGTCTCTGCCTGCAGCATCCCCACTGTACAGGCTCAACAAATATGAAATGGTGGTATGATAATGGCAATAACTGGGCTCAGTGGAGCCAGTGATAAAGTAAGAATTCAATGGATGACCTAGGGCAGCTGGACTCTAACTCTGCATCTCATTGATTTACTCCAGAGAGAGAAGACTGGCTGGCTGGCTGGCTGCTTCATCATGGTGGAAATGTTAGTGTGGGAGAAATCAGTGTGCTATTTTTATTATAACCTATGCTAGCACACCGAACCTTAAGGCATTTCTTAAGGAGGTGGTTTGTAATTTAAGTTGTATGTGTTGAAATTTCATTGGTATTTGATTAATAATGGTTCAACAGCTGGAGGACAAAACTTGGTTTGTTGGGCCTTCAATATGGTGTTAATAAGTCTGAACCGCATTCCGAGAGACAAGCCTTTATAAAACCATTGTTTCTCTACGCTTACAGAGAGTCTTGTTAGGCTATGAGATATATCTAGAGTATAAGCTCTTGAATGCAGTGTCGCAAGCAAATCATTTTCTCTTTATCAGTTCTGTGCTGTTCCTGTAGCATTAATGTAAACAATAAATGATCGTCTTGAGTGACACATGTTATTGTTTACTATTGCCCCCCTTGAGCAGTTGTTGATGTGCTGAGGCAGCCAGGTAAGATAATGATTTAACATACTATTACAGCCGGGAGAGTTATGTACAGAGTTGTGTACAGGTTTATGAGGGCATCCTGGGATAAATCATAGTTGCTGCACACTTTAACACCGACTTTAAACCACATGTGGTACATCAAATACACTAAACGACTTCCTGCAAAGTATGCCACACTGCACAATGGTGTCAAAAAGTACAATGATGTATAGTACACAACATGAAGAGAGCTAAAGTGAATCCTTAGTAAATAGACAGACACTAAAATCCCTGCCTCTGTCAGTCTTATTGAGTTTGATTGCTGGGGGAGAGCATCGTCTACTTTCAGCACTAATATCCAAATGTCTTCTGGCAGGCAGGGAGAGGGGTTGAAATTAAATTGCCTTCCAAAGTGTACTTTTCCTTAATGCCTCGTGTCGGGCGGCAGAGGGCTGTAAAACTGTTAGCTTTAATGTCGATTTTCATATGCAGCCATGAGAAGAAAGGGAAATAAAGAGCAATGATTATACCATTTGAATGGGTTCTGGAATGCTTAAACGTTTTATGTTGCGACAGCGTAATGCTCCCGTGCTCAGTCTCTGCACACTCAACCCCCAAAGTGGTTGTCTCAGGTTCAGCATTCTACACTGTGCCTTTTATTCCCATGTCTGGGGGAGCAGAAGGAGGAGGAGGTAGTGACTGGTCTACAGCAGGAGAGCAGGAGTGTGAGCTGAGCTGAGAGCTTTGTTTGAAATATTTCCACCTGCGTGTTGACACAACCTAACAGCTTATTTCCACTCCGACTGTTCCTCCAAATCATATTAATGAGTAAAGGATTGAGTCAGACATACTAAACAGTTGGGATCCTCCACAGGGTCCTTGTCTTTGCTCTCTGTTTTCGAAGCTGGCTGTCACACTTAGCCTACTAGTGCTTAAGACTCTGTAGACACAGGCTATTTAACAGCTTTGTTATCCTCAAAATATTCACAAATGTTGTTATTTAGAAACAGCAATCAGATGAAACAATCAGATAAAACACATTCTTGGTATCATCACACCTACAGATGTAGGATCTTAATTTGAGCCAGTTTGCTACAGCAGGAAAATAATCATGCAGCAACAGGAAATATGAATTATTATGTGGATTATAATTCATGTACATTTTTGTAGGGGGTGATGCATTTTTCATATGGAAAAACTTCAGAATCCTTTTTAAATCTCAAATACATTACAAGTTTTACATTTCATGCATTGCAGTAAAGTTCCCCTGCAACAGGGTGATCAAATTAAGACCCTACATCTGTACAGTAGATCTCTATGAGTTAGGCAAGAGACAGGCATTGTTACTATATGTTTTTATTTATTTTTTATATATTTTTTCACCTTTATTTAACCAGGTAGGCCAGTTGAGAACAAGTTCTCATTTACAACTGCGACCTGGCCAAGATAACTTCTTTGGGCTGCAAGCCCGAAGCCGGGCACAATATGACAACAGCCACTTCAAGTGCAGGGCGCGAAATTCAAAATATATTTTTTAGAAATATTTAACTTTCACACATTAACAAGTCCAATACAGCATATGAAATATAAACATCTTGTGAATCCAGCCAACATGTCCGATTTTTAAAATGTTTTACAGCGAAAACACCACGTATATTTATGTTAGCTCACCACCATATACAAAAAAGGACAGACATTTTTCACAGCACAGGTAGCATGCACAAAACCAACCTAACTAACCAAGAACCAACCAAACTAACCAAGAAACAACTTCATCAGATGACAGTCTTATAACATGTAATTCAATAAATCTATGTTTTGTTCGAAAAATTTGCATATTTGAGCTATAAATCAGTTTTACATTGCAGCTACCATCACAGCTACCGTCAGAAATAGCACCGAAGCAGCCAGAGTAATTACAGACACCAACGTCAAATACCTAAATACTCATCATAAAACATTTCTGAAAAATACATGGTGTACAGCAAATGAAAGACAGGCATCTTGTGATTCCAGCCAATATTTCTGATTTCTTAAGTGTTTTACAGCGAAAACACAATATAGCATTATATTAGCTTACCACAATAGCCAGAAACACAAGCCATTTACCAGCAGCAAAAGTTAGCGATCGTAACAAACCAGCAAAAGATATATAATTTTTGACTAACCTTGATAAGCTTCATCAGATGACAGTCCTATAACATCAGGTTATACATACACTTATGTTTTGTTCGAAAATGTGCATATTTAGAGCTGAAATCAGTGGTTATACATTGTGCTAACGTAGCATCTTTTTCCCACAACGTCCGGATATTTTTCTGACACTCACATATTCTGACCAAATAACTATTCATAAACATTACTAAAAAATGCATGTTGTATAGGAAATGATAGATACACTAGTTCTTAATGCAATCGCCGTGTTAGAATTCTAAAAATAACTTCATTACGACATGCAGTTTACGTTATGGCGAGAGCGTGCCCAAAATCTGGGCGCAAACTACTAGTTCACATGTTCGACAGATATATGAAATAGCATCATAAAATGGGTCCTACTTTTGATGATCTTCCATCAGAATGTTGTACAAGGGGTCCTTTGTCCAGAACAATCGTTGTTTGGATTTAGAATGTCCTCTTCTCCAGTCAATTAGCACGGAAAGCTAGCAAAGTGGCGCGAAGCTCTCCTTCCTGAACATACGCAGACAAAGCAACACGCCTAACGTCCCGAAAAAATTTCAATAATCTAATAAAACTATATTGAAAAAACATACTTTACGATGATATTGTCACATGTATCAAATAAAATCAAAGCCGGAGATATTAGTCGTCTATAACGACAGCTTTACAGAAGGCAATACCAGGTCACTTCTCGCGCGTTCCAGAAAACAGGAAATTGGGGTCACGTCATGCCAAGAGCTTTTATTCGACCTCAGATGATGTTATACACTCCATTTCTTCTCTCACTGCCTGTTGACATCTAGTGGAAGGCGTATGAAGTGCATGTATACTAATAAATATCAAGCACATTTATAGGCAGGCCCTAGAACAGAGCATCGATTTCAGATTTTCCACTTCCTGTCAGGAAGTTTGCTGCAAAATGAGTTCTGTTTTACTCACAGATATAATTCAAACGGTTTTAGAAACTAGAGAGTGTTTTCTATCCAATAGTAATAATAATATGCATATTGTACGAGCAAGAATTGAGTACGAGGCCGTTTGAAATGGGCACCTTTTATCCAGGCTACTCAATACTGCCCCTGCAGCCCAAAGAGGATAAAGCAAAGCAGTGCGACAAAAAACAACAACACAGAGTTACACATGGGATAAACAAACGTTCAGTCAATAACACAATATAAAAATCTATGTACAGAGTGAGCAAATGAATTAAGGAGTTAAGGCAATAAATAGTCCAATAGTGTTGAAGTAATTACAATTTAACAATTTACACTGGAGTGATATATGTGCAGACGAGGACGTGCAAGTAAAAATACTGGTGTGCAAAAGAGCAGAAAAACAAGAACAAATATGGGGATGAGGTAGGTAGTTGGTTGGATGGGCTATTTACAGATGGGCTGTGTACAGCTGCAGCGATCGGTAAGCTGCTCTGACAGCTGACGCTTAAGATTAGTGAGAGAGATATAAGTCTCCAACTTCAGTGATTTATGCAATTCGTTCCAGTCATAGGCAGCAGAGAACTGCAAGGAAAGGCAGCCAAAGAAAGTGTTGGCTTTGGGGATGACCAGTGAGATATACCTGCTGGAGCGCGTGCTACGGGTGGGTGTTGCTATGGTGATCAGTGAGCTGAGACAAGGCGGGGCTTTACCTAGCAAAGACTTGTAGATGACATGGAGCCAGTGGGTTTGGCGACGAATGTGTAGCGAGGACCAGCCAACAAGAGCATACAGGTCGCAGTGGTGGGTAGTATATGGGGCTTTGATGACAAAACGGATGGCACTGTGATAGACTGCATCCAATTTGCTGAGTAGAGTGTTGGAAGCTATTTTGTAAATGACATCGCCGAAGTCGAGGATCGGTAGGATAGTCAGTTTTACGAGGGTATGTTTGGCAGCATGAGTGAAGGAGAATTTGTTGCGAAATAGGAAGCCGATTCTAGATTTAACTTTGGATTGGAGATGCTGAATGTGAGTCTGGAAGGAGAGTTTGCAGTCTAGCCAGACACCTAGGTATTTATAGTTGTCCACATATTCTAAGTCAGAACCGTCCAGAGTAGTGATGCTAGTCGGCCTGGCGTGGGCAGCGAACAGTTGAAGAGCATGCATTTAGTTTTACTAGCATTTAAGAGCTGTTGGAGGCCACAGAAGGAGTGTTGTATGGCGTTGAAGCTCGTTTGGAGGTTTGTTAACACAGTGTACAAAGAAGGGCCAGATGTATACAGAATGGTGTCGTCTGCATAGAGGTGGATCAGAGAATCACCCGCAGCAAGAGCGACATCATTGATATATACAGAGAAAAGACTCTGCCTGAGAATTTAACCCTGTGGCACCCCCATAGAGACTGCCAGAGGTCCGGACAACAGGCCCTCCGATTTGACACACTGAACTCTATCTGAGAAGTAGTTGGTGAACCAGGCAAGGCAGTCATTTGAGAAACCAAGGCTATTGAGTCTGCCGATAAGAATACGGTGATTGACAGAGTCGAAAGCCTTGGCCAGGTCGATGAAGACGGCTGCACAGTACTGTCTTTTATCGATGGCGGTTATGATATCGTTTAGTACCTTGAGCGTGGCTGTGGTGCACCCATGACCAGCTCGGAAACCAGATTGAATAGCGGAGAAGGTATGTGGGATTCAAAATGGTGGCGATCTGTTTGTTCACTTGGCTTTCGAAGACTTTAGATAGGCAGGGCAGGATGGATATAGGTCTGTAACAGTTTGGGTCTAGAGTGTCTCTCCCTTTGAAGAGGAGGATGACCGCGGCCGCTTTCCAATCTTTAGGAATCTCAGATGATACGAAAGATAGGTTGAACAGACTAGTAATAGGGGTTGCAACAATGCTGGCGGATAATTTCAGGAAGAGAGGGTCCAGATTGTCTAGCCCAGCTGATTTGTAGGGACCCAGATTTTGCAGCTATTTCAGAACATCAGCCGTCTGGATTTGGGTGAAGTATTTTAATGCTTTATCTTACACCACCTCTGTCTGTCACCATTATTTTAATTTAGGTCCAGTGTTGTTAAAATTATATTTTTGCTTCCATGGTGTATTTTCAATAAATGCAAGGTTTTGGTGTTATCTGCACTGGACCTCAAGAACATAATTTCAGAGAGAGAGCATGCTGCGCCAGTGAGGCAGAGCAGAGCAGAGAGGGCCTGCGCTCCGACAGACAGAAAGGCCTGTTATATAGCGCTCATTAAGGACATGGTTAGCTCAATCCATCATCCACGCCAACTAATGATTGCTACCATACATCCCATGTAGCACCATCCGTTTAAGGACAGGGACAGGGACGCAAAGGAAGTTGAAGCCCATTCATCTTGCTGCGCTGGACTCACAGCGCTTTGACAACTGGTACAGAGACAATTCTTCTCCACACTATCACATTAAAGTACCAGCTCTGAAATGGAACTGATCTACAACTCTACTTTTACCCTGTACACCAAACCTAAATCTCCGTGCCATAGCTGTGTGTGTGTGTAGACTTTGCAGCACACTGAAACTCATTAGCGATTGCAGACATGTCACAATCTATTTGCAGATGTACTTTTAAACTGCAATTAATTGGAGTGGAATATTTATAACCCAAGTAGAAAACTGATCAAAACAGCCCTGCTCGACCCAATTACAGTACATTCTTCATACACAACATGTACTCTGTGTGTGGGTGTGTGTGTCTACACTGTCCATTGATTTACTGTATGTATAATTCAAGTGAAATGGTAGCACTGAGATAACAACTTATTCCACTTCGAACAACCATGGTAAAAAAATTCACAAAGAGAAATAATATCAAACCGTTCATCACTGATTAAATCCCCTCCCTCCCTCCCTCCCTCCCTCCCTCCCTCCCTCCCTCCCTCCCTCCCTCCCTCCCTCCCTCCCTCCCTCTAGCCTTCTTGCTGAGCTGTGCCTTCCCTAAGGAGCCAGCCAACGGGGAGGTATCAGTGACTCACCTCCATGCTGGGGGAGAGGCCTACTTTCAGTGTCTGACCGGCTACCAGCTGCAAGGCCCCACCATGCTCGCCTGTCGCAACGCCACTACACCTTACTGGAGTGGCAAGGAGCCAAAATGCCTGGGTAAGAGACAACAACACTGCTTCCTTCCTGCCAAACACACACACATACACACAGACACATATGCACAGACACACACACAGACTTCAGCTCATCAACTTCCAGGATCCATTCATCTGCTTACTGAGAACCAATGGGAAATTATAGTAACCCCTCAGAGAACACCACAGAGACTGACAACTGAGGAAAATAACATTTCAGCTGAATGATTAAAGTAATTAAACTCAGTTTAAATGGACTGGATGTTATTTGGCACCCACTGCCCAGAGGTTAATTGGGGTTTATTGTGTGCTCTATTTGGTAGGCCTATCAGGTGTCTGGCTTACTGCTGTGTGACTTTAATTCTCTCTCTGTAACCCGCATCCCCTGCTATTCAGGCTGTTTAATATAAATCCAGGGTTAAGGGCAATAGAGCAGTTGTAAACAAACATGCCCTTGTTACTTCAGCGACTAACATGTCTAGCCTACTCTTCTTCACAAAGAGTGTTTCCCACAATAGTTGCATAGTATGGGGAAATAGTACATGTTCATATATGAATAGCAGGCCTGTGCCCTGTGGTACACATTTTTGTCATAAGTCATGTCATAAGAAAAGAAAATGTTTTGGTCGCACTCGCACACCGATTCATTCCCTCCACACTACATATTACTCTGTTCCATTCATGGATTTGTTCATTAAATGTTACTACAAAAATGAATCATGGTAAGCAATTAAATCGATTTGATTAAGCTAAAATCAAAGTAAATGCTTACCTTGTTTCCCTTGTATACTACCAAGGGGGTATTTTTTCCAGGGGGCGCAAGGTGTGTCAAACATAGGTGTGTTCGAAAGTTCAATATTTTAATCAGAGCCATATATTTAGAGAGGTTGGCTAACTTTTAGATGTTTTTGTATTTGTCTAATTCTAGACATACAGTCACATAGCATTATTTAAATACTACCCATGTACTGTTAATGGGGTGCTAACATAAAGGAGTTAAGAACGTAAGCTCACTCCACAGCTAGGTTTAAACGTTGATATTTTTGGATAGCTCATATGGTTGTTACGTTGTCAAGGACGGTGGTCACGTGTGTCTGCAAGCAGAGGATCAGTAGTTCCAGTCCGGGATGGGGACAGGGACAGTGAAGATATACTGTTAGTTCCAGTCCGGGATGGGGACAGGGACAGTGAAGATATACTGTTAGTTCCAGTCCGGGATGGGGACAGGGACAGGGAAGATATACTGTTAGTTCCAGTCCGGGATGGGGACAGGGACAGGGAAGATATACTGTTAGTTCCAGTCCGGGATGGGGACAGGGACAGTGAAGATATACTGTTAGTTCCAGTCCGGGATGGGGACAGGGACAGGGAAGATATACTGTTAGTTCCAGTCCGGGATGGGGACAGGGACAGGGAAGATATACTGTTAGTTCCAGTCCGGGATGGGGACAGGGACAGTGAAGATATACTGTTAGTTCCAGTCCGGGATGGGGACAGGGACAGTGAAGATATACTGTTAGTTCCAGTCCGGGATGGGGACAGGGACAGGGAAGATATACTGTTAGTTCCAGTCCGGGATGGGGACAGGGACAGTGAAGATATACTGTTAGTTCCAGTCCGGGATGGGGACAGGGACAGTGAAGATATACTGTTAGTTCCAGTCCGGGATGGGGACAGGGACAGTGAAGATATACTGTTAGTTCCAGTCCGGGATGGGGACAGGGACAGGGAAGATATACTGTTAGTTCCAGTCCGGGATGGGGACAGGGACAGGGAAGATATACTGTTAGCTCCAGTCCGGGATGGGGACAGGGACAGGGAAGATATACTGTTAGTTCCAGTCCGGGATGGGGACAGGGACAGTGAAGATATACTGTTAGTTCCAGTCCAGGATGGGGACAGGGACAGGGGAGATATACTGTTAGTTCCAGTCCGGGATGGGGACAGGGACAGGGAAGATATACTGTTAGTTCCAGTCCGGGATGGGGACAGGGACAGGGAAGATATACTGTTAGCTCCAGTCCGGGATGGGGACAGGGACAGGGAAGATATACTGTTAGTTCCAGTCCGGGATGGGGACAGGGACAGTGAAGATATACTGTTAGTTCCAGTCCAGGATGGGGACAGGGACAGGGGAGATATACTGTTAGTTCCAGTCCGGGATGGGGACAGGGACAGGGAAAGGGAAGATATACTGTTAGTTCCAGTCCGGGATGGGGACAGGGACAGGGAAGATATACTGTTAGTTCCAGTTCGGGATGGGGACAGGGACAGTGAAGATATACTGTTAGTTCCAGTCCGGGATGGAGACAGGGACAGGGAAGATATACTGTTAGTTCCAGTCCGGGATGGGGACAGGGACAGGGAAGATATACTGTTAGTTCCAGTCCGGGATGGGGACAGGGACAGGGAAGATATACTGTTAGTTCCAGTCCGGGATGGGGACAGGGACAGGGAAGATATACTGTTAGTTCCAGTCCGGGATGGGGACAGGGACAGGGAAGATATACTGTTAGTTCCAGTCCGGGATGGGGACAGGGACAGGGAAGATATACTGTTAGTTCCAGTCCGGGATGGGGACAGGGACAGGGAAGATATACTGTTAGTTCCAGTCCGGGATGGGGACAGGGACAGGGGAGATATACTGTTAGTTCCAGTCCGGGATGGGGACAGGGACAGGGAAGATATACTGTTAGTTCCAGTCCGGGATGGGGACAGGGACAGGGAAGATATACTGTTAGTTCCAGTCCGGGATGGGGACAGGGACAGGGAAGATATACTGTTAGTTCCAGTCCGGGATGGGGACAGGGACAGGGAAGATATACTGTTAGTTCCAGTCCGGGATGGGGACAGGGACAGGGAAGATATACTGTTAGTTCCAGTCCGGGATGGGGACAGGGACAGGGAAGATATACTGTTAGTTCCAGTCCGGGATGGGGACAGGGACAGGGAAGATATACTGTTAGTTCCAGTCCGGGATGGGGACAGGGACAGGGAAGATATACTGTTAGTTCCAGTCCGGGATGGGGACAGGGACAGGGAAGATATACTGTTAGTTCCAGTCCGGGATGGGGACAGGGACAGGGAAGATATACTGTTAGCAGCACAGTCACGGTTTCACTGGTGTCGTGACCCGGATCTACAGTTGTGCTCAGCTCAACACTATGGTCGCTGTGGAATAAGTTTTATGAGTGAGTGTAGCACATGGGGATGTGTGAAACGTGCGCCACCTAATTGCTAACTTTTTGGTGGCGCCAACTGATAAGACGCTTTGGGAGGGCGGTCACGTGTGCTAGGAAAGCAGAAGTCCTGGTTTGAGCCTCGGTGTGAGCTGAATCAGGAGGAAGCGGTACTTGCTAAAAGCAGCCTGACATCTGTTATACTAGCATGGCTGCCATAGAATTTTGAAGTGTCATGTAAATGCATCATGATGCCCATTCTAGTCATTCATGTATTACACTAATATGATTGCCATAGAATGTTGTAGGGCAGTGGTATTCAAAAAGCAGGGACCACATTTTCTTAATAATCACATCAACAAATAACCTTCAATTCAATACATTTACTCAATAAAATTGTACTTTTCAAATGTCTAATCTTTCTCAAAAGCGTTTTGTGTGTTGTACCATACAGCCCCCCCCACCCCCACCTCTCTGATTCAGAGGGGTTGGGTTAAATGTGGAAGACACATTTCAGTTGAATACATTCAGTTGGACAACTGACTAGGTATCCCCCTTTCCCTTTCTATAAAATAATCTGTACTCTACATTTTTTGTTCCAAATTATTTTGTTTTTGTGTTTTGGTTTATATGCCAACCCCACAGTGACCCCGACTTTGAATACCACTTTGTGTAGGGTCATGTAAATGCATCATAGTACAGAAACCTCAATGGCCCAACTCTTTAAATACATGGCTCTGGTTTAAACCAACCCTGAATGCTGAATTGCGATTGGACAATATCAGGCGCATGAGCAAAATCCAGACATTCCAAGGATCCCACCTAAAACAAAATTGTCCTGTTGTAGCCAGACATGGAAGGGTGTGGCTATACTTCCTGCTTTATGACCAAATTGCTGTCAGGAATGATTGAGGCCTATAGTTTATGTTGTTAGTGTTCTGACTTATGTTGCTCTTCATCCTGTTTATAATTTGTAAATCTTGTAAGTGGGCCTAATTAAGGCAACTATTTATATCCACTTTGCAAATAATAGCACTCAGCGTGACGTCCTACCTCAACATGTAACGCCCATGCCTCCCTTTATAGTAATGATACAAGCTACTTCCCACTGGACACAGACGTCAGTTCAACATCTAGATTTGATTTACATTTGGTTAAGTTGTCAATTAACATGAATTCAACATGAAATCCCCCCAAAATTCACCATGCCATTGGATTTAGGTTAAAAGCTGGGTGAAAGATGATTAAATTCCTTTACATTGATTACTTTTCGCAATCAGTTTTCCACTCTGATTCAGCGTCATCACATATATTTTTATTTGTTGAAATGACATTGATTCAACCAGTTTTTGCCCAGTGGGTTAGGCCTATGGTGAACTTTTACAACATGTCAGTCTAGCATCCTCATTCAGGCCCAAAGTTGATTGGTTGTGCTGAGAGGCCTGGTCTGTTGGTGTCTGATTACCAGTATGGGGAGAGGGAGCAGTGCTATGGAGACGAGACCGG
Source organism: Salvelinus namaycush (assembly GCF_016432855.1). Lineage (NCBI taxonomy): Eukaryota > Metazoa > Chordata > Actinopteri > Salmoniformes > Salmonidae > Salvelinus > Salvelinus namaycush. The sequence goes on along the minus strand of NC_052309.1, from coordinate 21,320,871 downwards.
GCTAAACCAGCCCATTTGGACCTAGCTACACTACACTAATTAGTAGTGGGCTGCATGACTATCCTTCACCTACTCTCAATTAGCACCGTCTCTTCTGCCAGCCTCACTCTCACTCCCTACAGCTGTTCTGCACTGATACTGTTCTGCTGCTCTGCTATCCTCACTAGTTGATCACACACAGATAGAGTCAGTCAGTCAGCCAGTCCCATAGAGATAGATAGAGGACTCCAGTGGCCAAAAGCCCATTTTAGCATGGGCAGCACCATTGAGGACTTTCACCATTTTGAAGTAGTCAACTGGGTGAGACTTCCTATGGGTAAAGGAAGGATCACATAATTCCATCCAGGTCATCAGGAGGGATCAGCCAATTAATTATATTCATGAGCAAACATTCCATACCTGCAGGTGGCAGTAGATCGGCAACTTAGGCTTTATATCTGTTCAAACAACACACTCCAGGTGGCAGTATGCACCAAAATAGTAGAAGAAGAAAATTGACTACTTCAAAATGTAGATGGCCTCAGTTGCGTTGCCCATGCTCTCACAAGCACCATAATGTGACAGATACAATGTTGGTCCTTTAACTATCTCTATGGTCAGTCCCTGGTGAGACCTATTCGCCAGACCACTGCACAGGTCCAAACATTCTCACTCTCTTTCAGCACAGGGATGGAAATGTTCTTCCTCCAAACCCCATGTACTATGATATTACTCAGCAAAGAGAGAGCAGAAAACAAATATTGTTTTTGAAATTAAGGGACATTTAAGCTGTTTAATGTCTATCTTTTTCTCTCTGAGTTTTACCCTTTCCCTCCATCTCTGTCGATCTCCTTCTCGCTCTTATCCAATCCATTTTCAATGCAGCTTCCTGTGGTGGGATGATAAAAAATGCCACGTTGGGCCGTATCATCTCTCCTGGTTTCCCTGGCAACTACAGCAACAACTTGACTTGCCATTGGGTCCTGGAGGCTCCTGAAGGCCATCGGCTTCATGTTCACTTTGAGAAAGTGGCTTTGGCTGAGGATGATGACAGGTAGAGTACACAGACAGCTGGATGGAAGCAGATTGCGAGTGTGTGTGTGTGTGTGTGTGTGTGTGTGTGTGTGTGTGTGTGTGTGTGTGTGTGTGTGTGTGTGTGTGTGTGTGTGTGTGTGTGTGTGTGTGTGTGTGTGTGTGTGTGTGTGTGTGTGTGTGTGTGAATTTATTTGTATTTTTACAGGGACAATGCACATTAATCAACGTTTCAGTAAAAGTGCCAGTTTAGCCAGTCGGCTAATTTTCAACTGCAGTTCCTGGACAGGTTATTCAAAACAATTACAATAACAATACAGGAAAACAATGAGCAGTGAGCACATGCAGAACAACATAGGACAAGCAACACGTAGCATGCAGACAGAGCAACATAACATAAAAAGCAACAAAACAAAATATATAAAAGCAACTAGTGTTTCCACACCACAAGCTTCAGACAACAGGTTGAAGTTGGTTATTAGAGTTACCTTTTTCACCTGCTTTTAAAAGAGAGGTTGGAATCAAATATGATGCCAAGGTACTTAAAATCGGATACCACCTGGATCTTCTCCCCTGACACATAGACATCTGGCTCAGTTGCATCAATTGCCCTCTTTGTGAAGAACATGCAGACTGTTTTTTTCACTTTGAGATGCAAACATGAGTCCCTGAGCCAATTTGTAACCTGGACCATTACAGTAGTGAGTTCTTGTGCAGCTTGTTGTTTGCTCTTTGCATGCACATATATCACTATATCATCTGCATACATTTGAACTTCAGACCCAGTACAAACAGAAGGCAGATCATTCATGTACAGGCTGAACAGGAGGGGCCCCAGTATTTCCCTTGGGGCACACCCACATCATAGCTGAGAATGGGTGACAGCTCATTGCTCACTCTGACACGCTGAGAACTGCCTTCAAGGTATGATTTCATCCATCTCAAGGCATCGGGGAAAAGTGTGTGTGTGTGGGGGGGCGTGCTCAATGGTGGGACGCTTTCATTTGTTGCTAATTAGTTGCCAGTTGGACTAGATGCAGTGCCTTCCGAAAGTATTCACCCCACTTGGCATTTTTCCTATTTTGTTGCCTTACAACCTGGAATTAAAAAATATTTTTGTGAGGTTTGTATCATTTTATTTACACAACATGCCTTCCACTTTGAAGATGCAAAATATTTTTTTATTGTAAAACAAACAAGAAATAGGACAAAACTTTAGCGTGCATAACTATTCACTCCCCCAATGTCAATACTGTGTAGAGCCACCTTTTGCAGCAATTACAGCTGCAAGTCTCTTGGGGTATGTCTCTATAAGCTTGGCACATCTAGCCACTGGGATTTTTGCCCATTCTTCAAGGCAAAACTGCTCCAGCTCCTTCAAGTTGGATGGGTTCCACTGGTGTACGGCAAACTTTAAGTCATACCACAGATTCTCAATTGGATTGAGGTCTGGGCTTTAACTAGGCCATTCCAAGACACTTAAATGTTTACCCTTAAACCACTCGAGTGTTGCAATAGCAGTATGCTTAGGGTCATTGTCCTGCTGGAAGATGAACCTCCGTCCCAGTCTCAAATCTCTGGGAGACTGAAACAGGTTTCCCTCAAGAATTTCCCTGTATTTAGCTCCATTCATTATTCCTTCAATTCCCTGCCGATGAAAAACATCCCCACGGCATGATGCTGCCACCACCATTCTTCACTGTGGGGATGGTGTTCTCGGGGTGTTGAGAGGTGTTGGGTTTGTGCCAGACATAGTGTTTTCCTTGATGGCCAAAAAACTAAATTTTAGTCTCATCTGACCAGAGTACCTTCTTCCATATGTTTGGGGAGTCTCCCACATGCCTTTTGGCGAACACCAAACATGTTTTGCTTATTTTCTTCTTTAGACAATGGCTTTTTTTCTGGCCACTCTTCCGTAAAGCCCAGCTCTGTGGAGTGTACATCTTAAAGTGGTCCTATGAACAGATACTCCAATCTCCGCTGTGGAGCTTTGCAGCTCATTCAGGGTTATCTTTGGTCTCTTTGTTGCCTCTCTGATTAATGCCCTCCTTGCCTGGTCCGTGAGTTTTGGTGGGTGGCCCTCTCTTGGCAGGTTTGTTGTGGTGCCATATTCTTTCCATTTTTTAATAATGGATTTAATGGTGGTCAATGGGATGTTCAAAGTTTCTGATATTTTTTATAACCCAACCCTGATCTGTACTTCTCCACAACTTAGTCCCTGACCTGTTTGGAGAGCTCCTTAGTCTTCATGGTGCCGCTTGCTTGGTGGTGCCCCTTGCTTAGTGATGTTGCAGACTCTGGGGCCTTTCAGAGCAGGTGTATATATACTGAGATCATGTGACAGATCATGTGACACTTAGATTGCACACAGGTGGACTTTACTTAAATAATTATGTGAGTTCTGAAGGTAATTGGTTGCACCAGATCTTATTTAGGGGCTTCATATGAAAGGGGGTGAATACATATGCACACACCACTGTTACGTTTTTAATTTTTTATTATTTTTTTAAACAAGTTATTTTTTTCCGTTTTACTTCACCAATTTGGACTATATTGTGTATGTCCATTACATGAAATCCAAATAAAAATCTATTTAAATTGCAGGTTGTAATGCAACAAAATAGGAACTTTACTCCATATATTGCTCAAGGACATGTTTGCTTAGGCTAGGCGACTAAATCCCATATGTGAGTGACTTGGATGGAATTGATACGGCTTTATGTCATTTCAAATCATTAACTGTATTCCCTCATGCAAATTAATTGAGGGACTACACAGGCGAGTCAGACGCGGGGAGCCGAGATTTAATTACATTTTTGTACCATAACTACTGTCTCAAGGCTATGTAACAAATGGACATTTAATGAAGCCGCTGGCTGCTGAGTTGATGAGAATGTTATCACAGGTTTATTACAGCCAATGATGAAACACTGAGCGCCACTTCAGAACCACTCACCACTCCCTTTTGATGTTTCTCTCAGTCCTCGATGACTAGTCAATGTGTCCCATTTTCCCTTCACCCTTTTTATTATGCAATGTTTTTGACTGTTTTTTAGACTCCTAATAAAGAATGGGAACAACATTGACTCGCCTCTGGTGTATGACTCCTATGAGGTGGAGTACCTGCCCAATGAGGGCGTGGTGAGCACAGGACGTCACCTTTTTGTAGAGTTCACCACAGACGGGACTGTCACTTCCACAGGAGTAGCCATCAGATATGAAGGTACTGATGCGATGTGTGTGAGTGTGTCTCGTATGTGTGTGTGTTGATTACATTAACTTAATAGAATTGCACTAGAAAACATGCTTCAAAGAATCAACACTGATACGTCTTTACCTTTTCCTAAGGAAGGTCAAATTGAGGATTGATGTTGACTTAATATAACAAAGAATCCACCTGTGGGATTTGTATCCCGCAGCTTTTGCGAAGGGCACATGCTATGGGCCCTTTGTGAAATATGGCAACTTCACTAGCAGTAACACGGCTTGTGGTGTGGGTGCGGTGGTGGAATTTGCCTGTGACCTGGGCTACACTCTGGAGCAGGGCTCAGTCATCATCGAGTGTGTGGATGCAGAAAACCCCCAGTGGAACGAGACAGAGCCAGCCTGCAGGGGTGAGTCCTCATTCCATTACAAACCCAGTCCACAGGATTTCATCAGCTCAAGTTTGGCTAATTCTCTATCAGCAAATTGAGTACAATCTAGGAACCCCAGCCAGAATAAAGCCAGCTACCCCAGTCTCCCAAGACCTGAGTTAGGAGCCAGTGCACAGCTTTAGAAGCCAACGCCCAGTTTTATTAATTCTCTCCCTGCTTATCTCTCTCTTTCACCATCCTTGTCCTTTATCTTTCTCTCTCTCTCTCTTTCTTTCTTTCTTTCTTTCTTTCTTTCTTTCTTTCTTTCTTTCTTTCTTTCTTTCTTTCTTTCTTTCTTTCTTTCTTTCTTTCTTTCTTTCTTTCTTTCTTTCTTTCTTTCTTTCTTTCTTTCTTTCTCTCTCTCTCTCTCTCTCTCTCTCTCTCTCTCTCTCTCTTTCTCTCTCTCTCTCTCTCTCTCTCTCTCTCTCTCTCTCTCTCTCTCTCTCTCTCTCTCTCTCTCTCTCTCTATCAGCAACTGGAGTACGATCTAGGAACCCCAGCCACAATAAAGACCTAGGGATACCTCTCTCTCCCCCATAGACACACACACTGACCTCTAACCCTTGTTTTATCCACTTTTCCCCCGCGCTGTCCCACACCACACTACCCGTGATTTTACAGCTCTTCGGCAAAGGTAGAAATGAAAGGATTTCATTTCTGCTGTTCAGGCCTAGAGAACTGTATTTTTCAGCGTTAGCAGTTTGTAACAGTTTTAGACCAACTCTCTTAGGCTCTGTCAAGGAGCATGGAAAGTCATTATGAATGGTATTCTGTTCAGCAGTGATACTCTTTCATGACCGTCTTTTATTTACCCCTGTGAATTCACATGGCTTTTAAAAGATGTTCCACAGTCCCCAGACCAACATCAAAACCAGAGATTATTAAAATATCATCAGCTCAGCTGGCACTGACAGTTAATTTTCAATCACTGATCACTTGTTTTTCCTATTTGAAGATGGCTATGCTGTGAGTACTGGGCGTACACTGTGTCCGTTTGTATGTAGGTGTTTGTCTTTGTTTACTTTTTGGGAGTGTTGGCCATGTATTAATGTGTTTCTCAGTATTTGGACTTGACTGTGCTTATGTGTGTGGCCCAGCTGTGTGTAGTGGTGAGATCACAGATTCAGCCGGGGTGGTTCTCTCTCCAAACTGGCCCGAGGCCTACGACAAGGGCCAGGACTGCATCTGGGGCATCCACGTGGAAGAGGACAAGAGGATCATGCTAGACATCCAAGTGTAAGTGCCAGCTCTCCGCTTCAATAGCAGCAGAGGTCACACTGCAGTTCAAATCAACCTCATATCATTTAAGGTCATAGCCTGCTTTTCTTCTTCATTAACATTTTAAAGAGTAGATAGATCTATTTCAAGTTATGCTGCATAGGGTAAGAGACATTTTCACTACATACACAAACACTCACATACCCTTGCACATACACACTCTCAAACATAGGCAAAAGAATACTGCAAGTTCAGGAGGCAAAATCTCAGAATGTAGAACTATCCTAAAGGGAAAGCAGTGCTACTGATGTTGTAGTCAGAAATTAAATCTATGTTTTTATCCAGTCCATTGAATATTCAGCACAGCTTCCAGCACACTCTCTGACCAGATTAGCCAGTAAGCCTCCATGCTCTCCCTTTCCCTGGTGTGTGTCTCAGAGTTGGCTTTCAGAATATGCTCTGGCAGTGAGACCACTCCGAGCCACTTATCCAGCTCTCTCAACAACGTTAATTCACCACTTAAACACACACAAACACTCCTGCAGCACTTTCAGTAGGCCTCGGCCCCTCCAATAGTTTTTTTGTGCTCTGCTGATCCTCTGCTGTCTCTTCAGAGCACTCTGCCAAGAGAATGGGCGAGTTTAGTTGGACATGATCAGAGAGCCTGCCTGCCTCCCTTATCTTCCTGAGTGAAGTCTCTTTAAAGTTTCACAAAGTTTCACACTGTGTGTGTGTGTGTGCATGTGTGCGTGTGTGCACATGCATATGTAATGTTTACTCTTTGGCAGTCAAACAAGTACATATGGGTTTCATACACTAGCTGCATGCTGTCCACAGAGAATATAGCAGCTTAACTCCCATGAGATTGTATAAGGTACATATTTCTTCTCATCATATGTGAATCATGTTTTTGCCTGAAGCAGTAGCACAGGAGCATTGAAAGGTCTAAGGCACTGCATCTCAGTGATAGAGACGTCACTACAGACCCTGGTTCGATTCCAGGCTCTATCACAACCGACCGTGACTGGGAGTCCCATTGGGCTGCGCACAATTGGCCCAGCGTCATTAGGGTTTGGCCGGGGTAGGCCGTCATTGTAAATAAGAATTTGTTCTTAACTGGCTTGCCTACTTAAATAAAGGTTAAATAAAAAATACATTTTTAAAAAATACTACAGTTTACTATAGAATGCTACAGTTTACTATAGAATACCACAGTACTTACTATAGAATTCTGTAGTAAACTGTAGTATACTGTAGAATACTATACTACACACTATAGCATCCCTCGATCATGTGTATTTTGCATATGCTAGAATACTATAGTAAATACTACAGTATTATCAACAACAAAAACTGTAGTGAATACTACAGAAATGTCTGCAAAAACACTACAGTCCACAAAAACAAGATTAAAAGATTATCTCATTTGCATTTATCCTTCCCATTCCCCTCCCCCATATCACAATTTGTGCCACCCATAAGTGAGAAACCTACATGCAAAGTATAGATGATAAATTGTGTTTCCTACAGGTTATTGAAGAGAGTAGAAGTTAACCCAGACCTGTCTACAGGTTATGGGGAATGTGCACTTTTAGCATTTCTCCATTAGGTTTCCTCAAGGAGAATCCCCCTCACTTCTATGTCAAAGATAATTAAACACTTTAGTAAATACCACATTAATGTCCCTAAAAACACTACAGTAAATATGACAGTATACTACAGTCTGCAAAAACACTACAGTAAATATGACAGTATACTACATTCTGCAAAAACACTACAGTAAATACTGCAATATTCTACAGTCTGCAAAAAACTACAGTAATTTGTACAGTATACTACAGTAAATACTACAGTATTCACTCTAGTGTTTTGTAGATTTCAGTCCTCAAAAGTCCTCTAAAAACACTACAGAGAATACTATAGTATTCAATCTCCTACCATAGTATACACTATCACGTGGGAACATTAAGCATGCAGGAATACATCAAATATTTTTATAACTTAACCAAGACAGACCAGAGCCTGTCGCTTACAATAGGACCAAATTAGTCATAGTGGGCAGAACAAGCAAGGAAGTGGGCAGAGCGAAGCACCAGCTAGCCAGATCCTATTGGCCCATTCTAGCATCATCTACATATTTCCATTAGGGAACGCCTACTCAATTCGCCTTTGCACTCCTAAACAACGCAATTTTTAAAACTTTGGCAAAGGGTAAAGTCAACAAAACTTAGTCCACTCTGTCCATAACATATTTTATTTTTGGAAACAGAAAACTGTATTGAGATCAAATGTTTCATCAGTGACAAAATTTGCAGAATCTATCTTCCTACACTGCCGGCCACTGGGCTTCCTCTCACTACCATTGATTGAGGGGCTGCTGCAGTGTCTGCTTGCCTGCTGTCAGTACATTAGTCATGTAGACATACAGTCATTTGCTGTCATGATTAATATCTGCTCATTTGTTATCATCTGCCAATCCATTGTTCCATCATTATGTTATTTCATTAGGGAAATAGATGTCACTGCCAATGCTGGCTGATTAAACTGTTGACGTAATAACGTCTGAGATGCTACAACATGTAGGCTGGCAGACAAACATACCCTCATTATCTGCTACTTTTCATCAGCATGTACATTGCTTATAATCTTATGTAGTGAGTGAAAATTGTCTTGAAAGTTGTTGAAAATTTGTGAAAAGAGCACTGGTCCTTTAAGTTTCCTCACAGCTCAGCAGCCAGGACATCAAGGAGACAAAGAGAGAGACACAGAGAGAGAGAGAGAGAGAGAGAGAGAGAGAGAGAGAGAGAGAGAAAGAGAGACTGATAGAGAGGAGAAACAGATGGAAGGGACCTTGGCCTCCTCCTCTCATGGTCAGTCTTAACCAGCATTCTCCCTGCTGGGCAGAGTGAAGCTCACACAGTGGTGCACCGCAGAGGCCCCCCCCCCCCCCCCCCCCCCAACCCGAAACCGCTAACTTCCTACAATTCTACACATGGGGCAAAGAGAAAAAATTGCAGTTTTATAGCTAATCTCATGCTATTCTACACATTTTTCCATGAGACTTAGAAAAAAGTTTTCTGTTTTAAAGCAATTTTCTTGTGTTTCTACACATATTGCCATGGGGCAGAGAGAAAAATGTGCACAGATCCTATTAAATTACTAGAGGGGAGATGCCATAAACCCTCCAAGTTCCAGAATGGGGTAAAAATGGCAGCCATATTGGTCAGGGAGAAATGCAAACCATCTAATTGGAATAAATGGCAGTAGAGGCATAATCCTTATTTTACTTATACAGGAGAATAAAACAAAGGCATGTGATATATCAGAAATGGTGTAATAAAATGATTGTCAACCTAAAATATTGTCATATAATCATGAATACAGTTTATATGGGTTTTATACACATTTTCTGTATAAATAGCATCTAAAATATATGTAAAGAGATTGTAAATGTAAAAAAAAAGCTGAGAGTGCTGTTATATGATACAATATCAGTAATTGTTGCATTTACAACTTGTCTAAGTCCTATCATCTACTGATTTCAGCCAGTGTATGGCTGTGGATTGACTGCATCGTCTGAATGGACATGTTGGAATATTGGCAGTTAATTTGAAAAATGTATGGAACCATTCCTCTAAAACTGTCTAGCTAGCTACCTAACAAACATACACTGCAGATACATTCATTAAATTAATTATTTTACACAATATCTTATCACAGCACTGGCAAACCATGGTTAACCAACTCCCTGACCAACATGGCTGACCTTTATCTCAACATAAGAAGGTTCATGTCCATTCTAGTATTCGAATTCCTAATTCTATGGGGGAGACCCCCACCCCCCATACAGCCCCTCACAGCCCCTCACAGGACCCAAACTCTCTGATTTGTCCACTGGCATATGGATTATTATAAGTGAGGCACATCAAATGAGAGCCACAGATGGAAGGGAATGATAGCGACAAGGTGTGCCAGTGACACACACATCCCTAATCATACACATGTTACATTTTAGTCATTTAGCAGGAGCTCTTATCCAGAGCCACTTACAGTTAGTGCATTCATCTTAAGATAAGTGGGACAACCACATATCACAGTCATAGTCAGTACATTGTTCCTCAATAAAGTAGATATCAGCTAAGTCAGAGCTAGTAAGAGGGGAAATAAAGCCAAGTGGGGTTTATTTGATGGGCTTGGGGTTTAAATAACATTTCAGACACTTTGGTTAGGGGTCATGTTGCTCGAGAGCATCTCAATCAGTACAATAGCAACTGCTGCATCTGAAAACATTAGTCTAGCTAAGATACTGTTTATGGATGACCCTGTAAAAACAACCCTTTTCACTGCACCTATATGGTATATGTGACAATACAATATCTTATTTTTTATTTTATTTTAGCTTAAAGAAAATTCACTAATTTGTTTGTATAAGGCTGTGAAAATCTTTAGAGAGTTCACTGACTGACTAAGTTCCCTGGTCCTTGAATTTTGGTATCATTCTTAGCCACATAAGCTTCCATTAAATTGATCCTGCTCTACCCAACTCCAGCTAAGCTCCAACCTGGTCAGGCATGCATACATGGCAGAAACACACTTCTTCCTTGACCCTGCAATACCCCACCGTCACACTGTTGGCCATTTATCTGAAGTGAGTCCGCTGGTCTTGTCTCGGGTGGGGAGTCCCCAGTGTGCTCACTGTCCCAGAGCGAGAAAGAGCGAGAGAGAGAGAGAGGTGTAAGTGAGTGCGGCTACCTGTGTATGTGTGAGTAGCAGGAAGGGAAAGACTTCTGATGGGTGGGACCGGGTTCATTATAAGGGTGGGCACACACTTTTCCCTGTTAATGAGAATCCTTTCTCTCCTCTATTATCATTCATCACTGTGTCTGTGCTCGCAATTACTGAGGAACAGTGTGCATAATGAGGACTGATTAATTAATTTAGGCCAAACTAGGAGGGCTGGCTCACTGCTCATTAAAACAGCACACTTGGGGCATGGACAGGCAGGCAGCAGCACAGGTGGCAGTCATGCACACGTGCCTGTGACTCACACCGCCGGGTACAGGATGGCTTGTCTACGGTAGAGGCCAGGTGAAGATGTAAGTGTCGTTTCACCAATAACAACCTCCATACATACTGCAGCTAGCTACCAGGGTCAATTCGGGAATTTCAGAATTTAATTAAATTCAACCATGAAAGCAGAATTTGAATTGGAAACACCCCACGGAAAGCAGAATTTGAATTGGATACACACCACGGAAAGCAGAATTTGAATTGGATACACACCACGGAAAGCAGAATTTGAATTGGATTTGAATTAAAGGAAAGAAAAAATGAAAGCATTTGCCACGTATTACTGCAAAGAATACCGATACGATTCCACATATCCAGATTAAAACTCAAACATGTCACACAGTATTTTGTATTTATTTTTTGTCAGGAGACTAGATTGATCCCTTCCATTCTATAGTGTTTGATGCATTCTGGAAAAGGTATTTTATTGAATATTTAATAACATATAAGTAATTTTAAACCTACAAAGGGATCTTAGAATATTTCCATACTACTATAATTATTTACAATTATTTTGAGGAGAATGAGTCATTAAAAATGTAAAATGTCATCCAAATATTTTACACTGTATTGGTCACTATGTCTAAATAAACCCTCTAGTGGAGGCTCCGGGAATTGCATGTGAATTCCTGACTATGATAACTGGCTCATGCATCTGTTTTGCAACTGTCAGTGCTATAGGTTATAGTCATCATAAAGAGATGGATCTAGACTGATGGTGGTCCTCTGTACTTTGGAATGTCTCCTCCCCTCCCCTCTTCCCTCTCCTCTTCCTCTCCAGCTGGCAGGGTGCCTGTACGCAGGGCAGCATGGTGTGAGTGATGCCCCCGGGGGCACAGGGATTTGGCAGGATTGTCATTAATAAGTCATTTTTCATACGCTCCCTGGCACATGCACCAAAGCCCTGGCCTTTAAAAAACAATATTTAACTTTCTAATTAAAAAGAGAAAGCTAAACGAACGGGAAAACCTCATTCCATTTAATTGTTTAAAAATAACTAAAGTCCAGATAAAGCCGGGGTTGAGAGGGAAGAGCTGTGTTTACTTACCATCTAAGAGGTGTTCACTGTGTCTGGAACAGCCAGGGAGGCTCTGTCAGCCATGACTGTTTTTACATTAAATCTAGGAGAGGAATTCAAACAATGGAACGGGTGTTTGGTGGTTCTCTGCTTAGAAAGTGTCCCACCCTCTCAGCCCAGCCCACCAGAGCCAGCATGCCACTGGACCAGGGCAGCACACAGCCTTCCACAGTCTCTCATGACTGGACACATCCACTGAGAGAGCTGCTCCATGGGTCCACAGATACACTTCTAGAGAATGCCCAATCCAAGTTAAATTTGAGCTGTCCAACACCTCTGAGATTGAGGTGTTAGTAATGACTTTCTGCTCAGCTTCTGCCTGCCTCAAGCTTTTTCCTCTCATGGAGACAGGGAAATGAAGATACTACACAATGCTCTTCATTCTGACCAGCTGTTTTGCATGCTTCTATTTCTGCAGAGGAAAACTGCTTTTACAGCAGCTGGATCCCTGAGAGCAATCTCAATCTCAAGTACCTGTACACTTGTGTGGAAGCAACAAAAGTGTGTGTGTGTGTGTGTGTGTGTGTGTGTGTGTGTGTGTGTGTGTGTGTGTGTGTGTGTGTGTGTGTGTGTGTGTGTGTGTGTGTGTGTGTGTGTGTGTGTGTGTGTGTGTGTAGAGGGGGGGGGGGGGGGGGGGGGGAATTTCCAACATTTCTGGGGAGGTGCGGCAACAGAGCTTCCCACAGGCTTACTCCACATTTGCCCAAGGCTCATTTGTTGTTTTTGACATAGCATCGCATCCCATCACTCTGTCGCTGTCCATCCTCATGAATCTACCTTTGCTTGTGTATCTGACAGGGCAGTAAAGGGTCTGTCAGCTTCTGGTCCAATGCCTTTTACATACATAGGCAAATAACACCATAAAGTACTATTTCAAGGTGCATGTGTAACGTTATTGGTCTTCATGCTGGTGCATGGTGTTGTTTGCCCATGATCATTTGGATCAGTGGACTTAAACACTGGCTTAATAAGGCAGCCGATCCATGTCAAACCTGTCAATTCCATAACCTCTCATTCTCATCCATCCTACAGGCGTTTGCTGTTGGAGTGCCTCGACCCAGGGTTTAAATGGTAAAATGGAGATCTAATTTGATTTTGTGCCTGTCCTGCAGACTAGAGGGAGTACTTTGTCAGGCTTCACCTTGTTTGGATCTCCGTCTTTGCCATCCCTGATTTGTATTCTGGAGTTGAAGGCGAGTTAGTTAAGCCCAAATCTGTCCGCAGGCAGACTGGGTAGGCACACGGTGGCCTACCTCCTTGCTAAGATGCCCTGTGGGCATCGCCCTGTTTAATAAGGAATGTATTGAAATGGTCTGCCACAATCCATCAACACAGAGACACTCACAGACAGACGTACGTGTGCATACACACATTGATTCTGCATCCAGGTATTGTAGCAGATGCAGGAGACAGGTGATTGAAAGGTACAAGAAGATTGCTCTTACCCATGGCTGTCTGGAGAACGGAGCCACCCTCCTTTATCGCTCTTAAAGGAAAGATTCCCCCATTTTGAATGTTATATTGTTTTTTGTGCATCTCTGAGCGATGTTCTATCGATTCCCGGGTTCATTTCATGTTCACATGTGTATCTGAGCTATTGTCGTTCAAGCAGGCAGAACTTTGGCCGGTATGACATAGCATTGTGATAAAGCCACTCTCACTACACTGGAAGTGAATAGGAAAACAGCTTTAGATTGCGAAGCTGGCCGATGTCGTAACGTGGGAGGTTGTCTTCTCACGAATGAGCCATTGATGATATTTTTTTTCTCCATATTCCTAGCTCAAGAAATGTGTCATTTAACACATAAGAGTCTAAGCACATGTATTTAACCTCTTATTTTTGGTACGAAACAATCTAAGCCCTATCTAACCCGGGGGGAGCAACAGACAGTCCCCCCAAAAAATCTAAAGGGAAGTTTGTTCCGAAGTGTCTGTCCTATATCTGAGAGATATAAGAATAATCAGGAAACATTTATTATTATTATTATCGTTTGTTTTTGTTTTTTTGACATGAATTTAACCCCTTATTTTTTGCACTGAACTGTCTCCATATACTGTACACTTCCATTCATTTTTTAAACTGGTACCTGGGGACCTTCAGATGAGTCTTGTGATGCCTGTTGGCATCCTAGAGCAAAACAAAAAAAATTACAGGGGTAGATACATTTTTTGTTAGGGCAAGTCTGAAAATGTAAAGTCGAAATTACAAACTTTAAAAGCCTTTTTAAATCTTGAATACTATACAAGTTTGCATTACTTTCAGGGCAGGAAAATTCCGCCAACAGGATGATCAAATTACAGCTATGGCATCTGTACAGAGAGATTGCATTGTGGGTTTTGTAGTCGACTTGAACTGCAACAGATTTCCATAATGATATTCAAATTTTGCAACCAACCTTATAATGACAAAATGAAACATAATGTTCTCACATATTAGTGTTATTTAAATTATAGGAATGAGTGGTTTTGGGTGGATTTGTCCTTTAAGTGATCTCCTACACATAGGCTGTGAATATTACCATGGCTCCTCCGTGGGCCGCACAGACATCTGCAAAGCTATTCTGACACCTGCTCCAAGGTGCACACTGAACACTGGAGCTTTCTCTGCTGAAATCATCTATGGGGGACTAGAGTTTTTCACTGCTTATTTTTCCATTCTTTCTCCTCTTTCTTCTTTGAATAAAGGTCAAGCTTTGCTCTTGCTCCAGAAAGAGAGAGGGCAATGAGTCTAAGTCCTCTGGAAAGGTTAATGAATTCAGAAGTTAGGCCGAGGCAGCTGAGCCCCCAAGTCAAGCTGTGACAGGTTTTATGTGTGTGTCATCATGGAGATACGTTGCAGCAATGATGATGGAAAACAGGGCCTATTCCTGACATTGATATAATGACAGTATTTATCTATACAATGACCTGCTCAGATGGAGTCCATCCTCCTTCAGCATTTGGTCTTCTTCCATTGTTTACTTTATTTTCTTCTTATGATGCAGTTTTATTTTTCTTAGTATGATTAATAGGTTACTCATGTATCTTATTCTCTCAACCATGTGACCCTTTCTAGGACCTCTCCAGTTTGAGGCTCTTTCCCTCTACCTACCATCTATCAATACCACTCAACAGTTAACCAGTATAGGCATTATTCAGCAATCTCATTTGTCCATGGGGTAAACTATGCAGTTCCCCCTGAGTGAATGGCAATGAGGAATTGTGAGTTCTCATTATACGTTCACTTCAGCAAATACATCTTCCAGTACATATTCATGGAAGAGAGAGAGCTCTGTGGAGAGGAGTCAAACAGAGGCAAATTAATGCTGAATTATTTAGTGTTTATTTCACATCAGATCCATCCAATGTAAACAGAATTTAGATTTCCCACAAAGCTTTGACATTTCCCTGCAAGACGCCTCTCACCCTCCCTGACAGTTCTCTGCAGTCGTATTTTGATAGAAACATGAAAAATGAATTGGTATAATTTTTCAGGAGTCACTTTTTGGAGAAAATGAAGCATTCCTCTGCTCTGTCACTCTTTTTTCTTATATATGCAGATATAAATTAGACCCTCAGTTTTTCTGATGTGTTGACTGACTGCTGCTTCTCCCTCTCCTTGCAGGCTCAATGTGGGTAAGAATGACCTGTTGACCTTTTACGACGGTGATGACCTAACAGCTAACATCTTGGGTCAGTACAGTGGCACCAGGTCTCGCTTCAAGCTCTACACTTCCATGGCTGATGTCACCATCCAGTTCCAGTCGGACCCTGCTACCAACATCTATGGCTATGGCAACGGCTTTGTGGTCCACTTCTTTGGTGAGACATTACTCAGATACTGTTTAGTTGTACCTGCACACAGTTTTCTGGGAAATACATTAATGGAAGAATTATTGGAAGATAAAAAATAAAACCTCTATTCTCCTATGGCAAAATTGTCCATACAGTACACAGAATACAGTGTTGTAGTTATTTTTTTTTACTATCACAGGCAACAAAATGATAATAAAGTTTCCTTGGCTGAAAAGAGAGACTCCAAAAAGAGGCTGCTGTTAGCAACCAGTTAGAGAGGTAGATTATTACTAAATAGAAAGTAATACCGCGAAGAGAGAACGGCAGGATACAAGATGAAAAGCAGGGCTTTATCTGCTGTCTTCTCCCTCTGAACGGCCACCGGTGCATAGGATTATGGGACATCAAACACAAAAACACAATTATGTGACGCGCTTTGTCTACATCAGCTGTATTTGCTGCGTGTTGCACCCCCAGCCTTGTGTGCCATAGTGAAAGAAGAGAAGGGCAGAATGGGTAGTGCCAAACCACCCACTGCCCTCCCTCTGGCTGGCACACAGTGCAGTGTGCAATCACTGCAGATTGATGGCATGCTCTTCACACGCCAGAACCAAATTCACATGCAGAACGCACCACCGGAGTCCCTGTGCCTGTCACTGCTCTGCTGCTGGACTCAATTCTCATTTATCTGTTTTATCAACCACACACATCAGTACAGTCATAGCATTTGGGCTTTACTTGCTGTGTGTAAATCAACCTATTTGTAGATTTGATTAGTCTATATCATTAGAGCAATCAATTTCAATTTAAAATTAATTTATTTTTCAGATTAATGGATAACCCATGTGCAGATGAGGGACATTTTTGACAAAGATAACATCTCAACATCCCCTGCTCATTCTATCTCTGTTTCTCTTAATATCTCTCCTACCTCCAATATCTCTCCTACCTCCAACTCCCTCCATCCTGCCCCCGCCTGGCTCGCTACCCACAGAGGTCCCCAGGAACGACACATGCTCTGACCTGCCAGAGATCACCAATGGCTGGAAGAGCACCTCCCACCCGGACTTGATCCACGGGACAGTGGTCACCTACCAGTGTTACCCAGGTTACGAGGTGCAGGGCTCTGAGATCCTCATGTGCCAGTGGGACCTGACGTGGAGCGGAGACGTGCCTAGCTGTGAGAAAGGTAAGCTAGGAAATAACAACCCACTGGGCCCACCATTTCATTTCAACATGGACATTTTAGTAATATTTGGTTGAGACGTTGATCAATGAAATGTCAACATTTATTCACCCATCCCAATGTGTTATCACTATGCTGTCAACCATTTAAAAGCAGAACAGAGTTCAAATTGAAATAGAATGTCAGATATTTTATATTTATACAACAACTTTATGTGTTATCACTGTGCTTCATCTCATAGCACAACCCAATGACCTGGATTGCAGTTGAGGTTACATTTAAAAGTGCATACAGTTGAAGTCGGAAGTTTACATACACCTTATCCAAATACATTTAAACTCAGTTTTTCACAATTCCTGACATTTAATCCTACAATCAGCTCAGCAATCAGCTCCTTTGACGTTGAGTAGAGGTTATTTTCCTGGCCCCACACTCCCAGGGCCCTCACCTCCTCAATGTAGGCTGTCTCTGGTAATCAGGATTATTACCGTTGTGTCGTCTGCAAACTTGATGATTGAGTTGTAGGCATGTGTGACTACGCACACATGGGTGAACAGGGAGTACAGGAGGGGGCTGAGCACGCACCCTTGTGGGGACCCTGTGTTGAAGGGTGTTGTTTCCTACCTTCACCACCTGGGGGCAGCCCGTCAGGAACTTCAGCACCCAGTTGCACAGGGCGGTGTTCAGACCCAGGGCCCAGAGCTTAATGATGAGCTTGAAGGGTAATATGGTGTTGAATGCTGAGCTATAGTCAACGAACAGCATTCTTAGATAGGTATTCCTCTTGTCCAGATGGGAAAGGGCAGTGTGCAGTACGATGTGGATCTTTTGGGGTGGTAAGCAAATTGAAGCGGGTCTAGGGTGTCAGGTAAGGTAGAGGTGATATGATTCTTGACTAGTCTCTCAGAGCACTTCATGATGACAGAAGTGAGTGCTACTCAGTCATTTAGTTCAGTTTAGTTCAGCTTGTCTGAACATGCTCTGAGGATGCGGCTAGGGATTCCGTCTGGGCAGGCAGCCTTGGAAGGGTTAACATACTTAAATGTCTTACTCACGTAGCCCACGGAGAAGGAGAGCCAACAGTCCTTGGTAGCTGGCCGCATCGGTGGTTGAGAGAATTCCAAGAGTGTGCAAAGCTGTCATCAAGGGTGGCTACTTTGAAGAATCTCAAATAGAAAATATATTTTGAACACTTTTAGGTTTCTACATGATTCCATATGTGTTATTTAATAGTGTTAATGTCTTCAGCATTATTCTACAATGTAGAAAATAGTAAAAATAAAGAAAAACCCTTGAATGAGTAGGTGTGTCCAAACTTTTGACTGGTACTGTATGTACAGTAGGAACTAAATTTATTTATTTCAACAAGGCACACCTGTACGTAAAAAATATACTATTAACATTTGAAAATAACTTTAACATTCAAAGCAATTAAATTGTAGTGATAAATTTAAAAAACAATACAATTAAAAACCATAAAGTTGCCAGACTTCAATATACTTCAGACTCCAGAAATTAATGTGTATAATTATTTCACCCATTCAATCCCTCATTCACCCCTCTGTTACTTGTTACTTGTCCATGGACCAGCTGACATGTCATTGTCATGTTGTATCAGTTTGCTGTGTTAAAGAAGCCTACCTGCGGTCATTGTATAGAAACGCAGTAATACATGTAAACCCATATTTGCATAAAATAGCTCCCTCATTGCCTGGATAATCTCCAGGTTAGATATCAACACTTCCTACAGATGATAACCTGTGTTATCAAATCCAGAGGAAAATGCAATGTCAGGATACTCATTTTTAGTACCACTTGGTTTTACAGCCACTGCTACACCAAAGCAATAGTCATGCCAAATTTAACCAGACGTTTTAAGTGAGAACATTATTTAATTAATGGCATTCATAAACCACTAGTGTGAACGTAATTGCTGTCTGAAATCTGTTGCTTCAGGGGTCTACTGAGAAACATACAACTCAAACTGTTTTAACTGCCACCTACAGGTGAGAGAACATGTTGCATACACCTCAACAAGCCTTATGGTAGGGCACTGTGTTTTGTTTGATCATGTCACTTGACCTGGATTTAAACCTTTATTTAAAGCCTTTTCCAGAAATTAGAATTATACCAAAAATGAAAGCAATTGTCTGAGGATGGTGCTGGACCATCTGACATAAAAAGAAAAGAGGAAAGTTTGATGAAAAAGCTGTAGCCCTTTACACTCGTAACTGTATACGGGTTGAAAATGGCAGATTTCAGCACTAATAAATTGGAACACAGTAACTGCTATACATGACATAACTGCTCTCTGGCTCTGCACTTCACAGCGCTGTATGGATTTTGACTGACAGACTGAACTGAATTTGAGCACCTCGAGCGACAAGAAGTTGCCTCATCCCTCCTGCTAATTGGGCAACTTTTGCAAATGTTTTATTGTCTGAGTGGGGGAAATGCTGTAAATTAAGAGGATTCTATGTATTTTGAAAGACGAGACATTGAGGATTATAATAAATACCATCTTGACATAGCCGCGGGAAGTAGGGGTGCTGAGGCTGCTGCTGCACCCCCTTATAAATCACCATTTTTTTTTAAAGTATTAATATAAAAAATACAGTTACAAGATGACAAATGGCGTATGCTTGGCTGTTCTAAACAGAATGAGCCTATGTTTGTCTATTGTGAAGACAATTAGCTGTTGCACACACACCTGAAGGCACTCATGATTCCTTTCTACGCGCATCAAAATTATGATCTGTTTCACTCAATTGCATTGTTAAGGCCTAACACTGGAATATCATATTTAATAACTTAGCTAGTCATGTTGGCATTAGAACAGGCTTTCAAATGATGCCCACCTGACCTGGACTGCCATTTATACTGGGATGTTTTTGAATTGCGTCGACAACAACAACAGTAATTGTGTGAGGGCGGGGATGCAGGGTTGGGTTCCAAACAAAACAACCATAAGTGTGCTTGCTCTAGTTCCTCAATGGCACAGCTAGGAGAGCACAAAAAAGCAACTTTTACACTGAACAAAAATATAACGCAATTTCAAAGATTTTACTTAGTTCATACCAGGAAATAAGTCAATTGAAATAAATGCATTAGGCCCTAATCTATGGGTTTTACATGACTGGGAATACAGATACATACGCATCTGTTGGTCACAGATAACCTTAAAAAAAGGTAGGGGCGTGGCTCAGAAAACCAGTCAGTATCTGGTGTGACCACTATTTGCCTCAGGCAGGCGACACATCTCCTTTGCATAGAGTTGATGAGGCTGTTGATTGTGGCCTGTGGAATGTTGTCCCACTCCTCTTCAATGGCTGTGTGAAGTTGGATATTGGTGGGAACGTGCATGTCGATCCAAAGCATCCCACACATGCTCAATGGCTGACATGTCTGGTGAGTATGCAGGCCATGGAAGGACTGGAACATTTTCAAATTCCAGGAATCCTTGCAACATGGGGTTGTGCTTTATCATGATGAAACATGAGGTGATGGCGGCAAATGAATGGCACGACAATGGGCCTCAGGATCTCGTTGCGGTATCTCTGTGCATTCAAATTGACATCGATAAAATGCAATTGTGTTCATTGTCCGTAGCTTATGCCTGCCCATACAATAACCCCACCACCACTCTGTTCACAACATTGCCCGGTACAGATGAAACTGCGAAGAGCACAATTCACGGATGCCAGTGGCCATCGAAGGTGAGCATTTTCCAACCTAAGTCGGTTACGAGGCCGAACTGCAGTCAGGTCAAGACCCTGGTGAGGACGACGAGCATGCAGATCAGCTTCTCTGAGATGGTTTCTGACAGTTTGTGCAGAAATTCCTCGGTTGTGCAAACCCAGAGTTTCATCAGTTGTCCGGGTGGCTGGTCTCAGACGATCCTGCAGGTCAAGAAGCCGGATGTGGACGTCCTGGGCTGGCATGGTTACACAGGGTTTGCCTGTGAGGCCGGTTGGACATACTGCCAAATTCTAAAAAATGAAGTTGGAAGCAGCTTATGGTTGAGAAATTAACATTCAATTATCTGGCAACAGCTCTGGTGGACATTCCTGCAGTTAGCATGCCAATTGCACGCTCCCTCAAAACTTGAGACATATGTAGCATTGTGTTGCGTGACAAAACTGCACATTTTAGAGTGGCCTTTTATTTTCCCCAACACACCTGTGTAATGGTCATGCTATTTAATCAGCTTATTGATATGCCACATCTGTCGTAAGGTGGATTGATTATCTTGGGAAAGGAGAAATGCTCACTAACAGGGATGTCAACAAATTTGTGCCCAAAAATGTAGAGAAATAAGCTTTTTGTGCATATGGAAAATGTCTGGGACCTTTTATTTCAGCTCATGAAACATGGGACCAACACTTTATATGTCGCTATTGAATGTATCCAGAGTGAATACTGTAGTATTTACTGTAGTATTAAGTAGTATTTACAGTTTACTATGGTATAAATACTGTAGCAAGAAAAAGAGTAGTACACTATATACAAAAGTATGTGGACACCCCTTCAAATGAGTGGATTCGGCTATTTCAACCACACGCGTTGCAGACAGGTGTGTAAAATCAAGTACACAGCCATGCAATCTCCATAGACAAACATTTGCAGTAGAATGGCCAAACTGAAGAGCTTAATGCTTTTCAACATGACACCGTCATTGGATGCCACCTTTACAACAAGTCAGTTTGTCTAATTTCTGCCCTAATAGAGCTACCCCGGTCAACTGTAAGTGCTGTTCTTGTGAAGTGTAAACATCTTACAGCAACAACAGCTCAGCCGTGAAGTGGTAGGCCACACAAGCTCACAGAATGAGACCGCAGAGTGCTGAAGCGCGTAGTGCGTAAAAATTGTCCTCAGTTGCAACACTCACTTCCAAACTGCCTCTAGAAGCAACATCAGCACAAGAACTGTTCGTTGGGAGCTTCATGAAATGGGTTTCCATGGCTGAGCACCCGCACACAAGCCTCAGATCACCATGCGCATTGCCAAGCGTCGGCTGGAGTGGTGTAAAGGTCACCGCCATTGGACTCTGGAGCAGTGGAAACACATTCTCTGGAGTGATGAATCACACTTCACCATCTGGCAGTCCGATGTACAAATCTGGGTTTAGCGGATGCCTGTAAAGTTTGGTGGAGGAGGAATACTGCTCTGGTTCGGGGCTAAGCCCCTTAGTTCCAGTGAAGGGAAAACTTAACGCTACAGCATACACAATGACATTCTAGACAATTCTGTGTTTACAACTTTGTGGCAACAGTTTGGGGAAGGCCCTTTCCTGTTTCGGCATGACAATGGCCCCGTGAACAAAGCGAGGTCCATACAGAAATGTTTTTTCAAGCCCGGGAAGGCACAACTCCATGGAGCACCTTTGGGATGAATTGGAACGCCGACTGCAAGCCAGGCCTAATCGCCCGAAACATCAGTGCCCGACCTCACTAATGATCTTGTGGCTGAATGGAAGCAAGTCCACCCAGCAATGTTCCAACATCTAGTGGAAAGCCTTCCCAGAAGAGTGGAGGCTGTTATAGTAGCAAAGGGTGGACCAACTCCATATTTATGCCAATGATTTTGGAATGAAATATTTGACAAGCAAATGCACACATACTTTTGTAGTGTATATACCATAGTATTTACTGTAGTGGTTTTGCTGACTGTAGTATACTGTAGTATCTACTGTAGTTTTTGCGAACTGTTGTATACTGTAGTATTTACTGTAGTGTTTTTGGTGACATTACTGTAGTATTTACTAAAGTGTTTTTATTTTATCCTTGACATAGTGTGGGATGTTCTCCTTCAGGAAACCTACTGTAGAAATAACCTGTAGGCAACACAATATATGGTCTATACTTGGCATATAGCTTTCTCACTCAGGTGGGAAAAAATAGGGATGAGGGGAATGGGCAGGGTATATGGAAATGAAATACTGCAGTATTTACTATATTTAAATAAGTGTAGTGTTTGTGTGGACTGTAGTGATTTTGCAGACATTTCTATAGTATTTACAGTATTTGTTTTTGGGGGGATTTACTATAATATTCTACAGTATACTACAAAATTATTACACATGATCTACAGTGTGAAGTATGGTATTACATAGTATACTACAGTTTACTACAGAATTCTATAGTAAGTACCCTAGTATTCTATAGTAAACTGTAATAATTTTTTATGTCGGGGATGTCCCTTAGGCTTCAATATCCAGCCATGTTCATTTTTAATGACCAAGAAGATAGATGTCTGATATTTAATTAGAAGGCTCTGTGTCATCTACTGGGTTATTGTATGAGACTGGCGCTTTATTGAGGGAACCACTGTTGATCACCTGTGGTGTAACTGATAATGATGATTGTGAATGTATTGTACTGTAGTGGTTATGTATTGGAGTGGTTATCCATTTGCCTGTGTTTTCTGCCTGGTTGTGTCTGTGTAATCAGTGATGACGTGTCCTGACCCGGGGAATGTGGAGCACAGCCGGAGGATGGTGACGGGATCCCGCTTCATGGTGGGATCGACGGTGCAGTATGTGTGCAATAAGGGCTACTCCCTGTCTGGAAGCACACTGCTCACCTGCTACAACAGAGACTCAGCCAACCCCAAGTGGAGCGAGAGGCTGCCCAAGTGTAACCGTAAGTCGGGAAACTATATCTGGTCAAATACACACACATGCACGCACGCACACACAAACACACAGTGTTTTTTATTTTATTCAAGCAGGATAGTCGTCCTCCTCTCTAACAATCAGCACTGTTTTTCTAAAAGTCTGCAGTATTACTTTAGATATCTCAGAGAACTCTGTGCCAGTAAGTGTATTGTTCAATTTGTGCTGTGATTTGTTGAGTCAACTCAACTGACATTACAAAAAATAGATTCCATTGCATGAGCGGCATCAGTTAGCATAATTTGAATTAACATTATGCATTACCATGGTAATCCAGCATCAGTTGATAGAACATTCCACATTACCATGGAAATGATCGCATCACAATACCAGGCAGCCATTGCGAGTCTACCCATGAGTTTACCAGTCAAACTGCCAGGGTTAGAGCTTCCAAGCATGTTCTACTCATTCTATTTCTGTGGTGATAGCGCCTTTTCATAGCTGCATCTATCAGTGTCAAACATCATTACTTTTGCATAGCACAAAACAAAGCGAGGTATAGCTAACTGCCAAAATGAAGGAAACACCAACATAAAGTGTCTTAATAGGGCATTTAGATTTATTTGATCATTTACAACACAATACAAGCACACGTGGATTATGCATTTAAAATCATTAAGAATTACAAAAAAAGTTAGAAAATGGCCATTGTGGTCCTCTTAAATAAATGTCTCAAAGAATTTACAAGCATAACATAGTAAGCCTAGGCTAGACAGTAGACCTAACCTACTATCACGTTTAATGTAAGACCCAGATGCAGACTGTGTCAAAGTAACAATGTTTATTACAACAACAGGGGTAAAGGTACAGGACTGCAGGCAGGCTCAGAGTCAGGTCAGGCAGAGGTCGGTAATCCAGAGTAGTGGGGCAAAGGTACAGGACGGCAGGCAGGCTCAGGGTCAGGTCAGGCAGAGGTCGGTAATCCAGAGTAGTGGGGTAAAGGTACAGGATGGCAGGCTCAGGGTCAGGGTCAGGTCAGGCAGAGGTCGGTAATCCAGAGTAGTGGGGTAAAGGTACAGGACGGCAGGCAGGCTCAGGGTCAGGACAGGTAGAAGGGTCAAAGCCGGGAAAAACTACAAACAGGAACTTAGACAAGACAGGAGCAAGGGGAAAACCGCTGATAGGTTCTACGAACAAAAACAAATTGCCAACAAACAAACAGAGAACACAGATATAAATACACAGGGGATAATGGGGAAGATGGGCGACACATGGAGGGGGGTGGAGACAAGCACAAAGACAGGTGAAACAGATCAGGGCGTGACACCTACTATGCATACTTAGGTTACAAATATAATAATAATGAATAAATGTTTGAACTTGTATAGTGCATTTCAAAAAAGCTCAAAGCGCATAAAAAGAAAAACAACAAGCATAACATTTAAATGATGGAGATTGAAAGTCTCTGTTGGCGTTGGGCCACCTCTAGCCTCGAGACCTGCTTCAATGTGCCTTTGGAATAGATTCTACAAGTGTCTGGAACTCTATTGGAGGGATGTGACACCATTCTTCCGTGGGAAATTCCATGATTTGGTGTTTTTTGTTGACGGTGGTGGAAAACACTGTCTCAGGCGCCACTCCAGAATCTCCCATAAGTGTTCAACTGGGTTGAGCTCTGGTGACTCTCACACACACACACCCTTTAAACCCCCTATGCTCCTTTGAGACCCCCACTTTTATAGTCACTGAGATCTCTTCTTATAGCCATGGTAGCCAAAATAATGGCTAACTGGGCATTTTTATACATGACCCTAAGAATGATGGGATGTTAACTGCTAAACCTCTAAAAGTCTAAGCCGTTAAACTAACATATGGAATTATTTTAAGATGGTCATACCATGGTTCATTTAGCTATTTGATTTTGAATTTTGGACTCCTTTAGGTATCAAAAAAAATACAGAACAAATATTTGATAACATATTGAATTTGGCCTTTACTCCTATATAGCACATAGAAACACATTGAATAACCCATTTATAAATGGCAAACAAGATAGTCAAAAAATAAATCATAAGGAATAAGGTTTTGAAGTGTTTGTCCTATATCTAGGAGATATAAGAAAGCTCATGAAATATATATATATATATATATATAATTTACACATATTTAACCCCTTAAATTAGTTTTCACAAAACTACCTCCATATACATTGATTTGTATGGGTTACCTTCAGACAAGTCCTGTGACACGTGTGGTGGGTCGTAGAGCAAAACGGGGAACATCATCGTGTTCATGAGAGTCTCATCTTTCCATAGAGTGGTCATATTAGTTAGTAGGCAAAACATATGTTTTTGTGAGAAGACCGATTTTCAGGATGTCTCCTGGTGTGACAAACACCGCTCTAGCTCTGCCACTTTCCACTGCAGATGCGGAAGGGTGGATTGACCTGCTTTCAACATACTATATATCCCTCATTTACTGAGGTGTTTCCTTTAATTTGGCAGACCTGTAGCTGCCTTGTGTAAGTAAGTGGTGGCAGGCTTTACTGTACTGATGTTAGAAATTATACATGTAATAAGGGTACTCTGCTGTCTAAGAAATATAGATAGTGACAGCCATGATGTGTGTCTGTCTGTGTGTGTCCTGGCAGCTGAGAAGTACGAGCCCTGCAGGAACCCTGGTGCCCCCTCCACCAGCCTGCAGAGTTTAGAGAAAGCCTTCTACCAGGCAGGGGAGACACTGAGCTTCTCCTGCCGTACCGGCTATGAGCTGCAGGGGGAGCCCACCATCCGCTGTGTCCCTGGACACCCGTCACAGTGGAGCGGCATACCACCCGCCTGTAGAGGTACACTGTCTGCACACATGTATCAACTTCTAATAACTTATGATGCCCAGTTCCATGATGTGTAAAATGATCTGGGTACTCAAATTGCTTTTCTTTTTATCCAGCATCCTCTTTGCAGTATTTGAATGAGCGAAAGTTGGATGGTAAGTACAGTATATCAGCTAGTTGTAACCACAGTGTGAAGTATTATGATGCCATAGAGGAGATATGCACTACATTAACAAAAGTATGTGGACACCTGCTCGTCGAACTTTTCATTCCAAAATCATTGGCATTCATATGGAGTTGCCCCCCCCCCTCCCCCTTTGCCGCTATAACAGCCTCCCCTCTTCTGGGAAGGCTTTTCACTAGAGGTTGGAACATTACTGCGGGGACTTGCTTCCATTCAGCCACAAGAGCATTAGTGAGGTCGGACACCGATGTTAGGCGATTAGGCCTGGCTCGCAGTCGGCATTCCAATTCATCCCGAAGGTGATCGATGGGGTTGAGGTCAGGGCTCTGTGTTTCTCATCACTCCAGAGAACGCATTTCCACTGCTCCAGAGTCCAATGGTGGCAAGCTTTACACCACTCCAGACGATGCTTGGCATTGCGCATGGTGATCTTAGGCTTGTGTGCGGCTGTTCAGCCATGGAAGCCCATTTTATGATGCTCCCAATGAACAGTTCTTGTGCTGACGTTGCTTCTAGAGGCAGTTTGGAACTCGGTAGTGAGTGTTGCAACCGAGGACATGCGATTTTTATGCGCTACGTACTTCAGCACTCAGCAGTCCCGTTTTGTGAGCTTGTGTGGCCTACCACTTTGCGGCTGAGCCGTTGTTGCTCCTAGACATTTCCACTTCACAAGAACAGCACTTGCAGTTGACCAGGGCAGCTCTAGCAGGCCAGATATTTGACAAACTGACTTGTTGGAATGGAGGCATCCTATGACGGTGCCATGTTGAAAGTCGCTGAACTCATCAGTATGGCCATTCTACTGCTGTGCTCGATGTTATATGCCTGTCAGCAATGGGTGTGGCTGAAATAGCCGTATCCACATACTTTTGTATATATAGTATACTTATGCTGTACATGTTTCAGGTAATTTCTAGTTATGCATGTTTCATGTTTATTTTCAGTTGCTAGTCCTGAGTACGGTATGGAGGGAACCAACATTGCCATCGCCGTTCTGATTCCTGCTGCGGTTGTATTGGTAGTCATCCTGGGGATTTACCTCTACTTTGCAAAGTGAGTATGAGAATGAGAGATTGGGAAGTAACTACATAACACTCATCAATTGCTAATTCAGTTATATGCTTCAGAGCAGTTGAGACTCTGTTCAAGTGTGCTTGTGTGTCTCTGTCCCTCTTAGACTTCAGGGGAAGACCATCAGAATGCCAACATCATCCCTGCCGCCGTATGACAACATGACAGAGGAGTCAGCCTTCAACAACCCAATCTATGATACAGGAGTAAGTACGGATGTCATGCACATGAATCTCCGAGACGTGGACTCCAAGAATACCATTGTCCAGTCCTGATCCATCTCATTGCCATCTGCCTGACTGTCATCTCATATCTTACCAGCAGAGGGCACCATCTCCCACCCCAGCTACCAGAGCTCTGAGCTGAGCCTCTCAATTTGTGGTCTTGTGATGAATGCAGACAAGGACTATTGCCAACCAATTCTGGCTCTAGAGGTCTATTACTTAGCTTTGAAGTTTGGAAGCTCTACAGTCTACTTAGCTTTACATTTTTAAAGCACTACAGTCTACTTAGCTTTAAAGCTCAATGTGTTTTTGTATGAGTATCACATCTATTTTCAGTAGATAAATAGGACCGCACAAGCACTCCATCAGTGGATAGGGGACATGTAGTGCACAGATGTGTTTACATTAGAAATTTGAGCATGACAACTACGTTCCTGGAGAGATGATGAATGTAGTATTGTATGAAGGAGGTGAAAAATATATTTTTGTAATACTTAATATCAGTGTCAGCTTCAAAGACACTTTAAAGCTCATCCATCATTGTGTCATTATCATGTCATTCACATGTGATTGAGTTGTGCAGTCATTGAGTCTCATCCATTAATTACACTGAACAAAAATATAAACGCAACATGCAACAATTTCAAAGACTTTACTTAGTTACAGTTCATATAAGGAAATCAGTCAATTTAAATAAATTCATTAAGCCCTAAATTATTGGTTTCCCATGACTGGGAATAGAGATATGCATCTGTTGGTCACAGATACCTTTTAAAAATAAAGTAGACGCGTGGATCAGAAAACCAGTCAGTATCTGCTGTGACCACCATTTGCCTCATGCAGCGCGACACATCTCATTCTCATAGAGCTGACCAGGCTGTTGATTATGGCCTGTGGAATGTTGTCCCACCCCTTTTCAATGGCTGTGCGAAGCTGCTGGATATTGCCGGGAACTGAAACATGCTGTTGTACATGTTGATCCAGAGCATCCCAAACATGCTAAATGGGTGACATGTCTGTTATGCAGGCCATTGAAGAACTGGGAGATTTTCAGCTTCCAGGAATTGTGTACAGATCCTTGCGACATGGGGCCATGCATTTTCATGCTAAAACATGAGGTGATGGCGGTGGATGAATGGCACGACAATGGGCCTCAGGATCTAGTCACGGTATCTCTGTGCATTCAAATTGCCATCAATAAAATGCAATTGTGCTCGTTGTCTGTAGCTTATGTCTGCCTATACCATAACCCCACCGCCCCCATGGGGCACTCTGTTCACAAAGTTGACATCAGAAAACCACTCGCCCACTTAACGCCATCTGTCCTCACCCGTTCACATTTTAGAGAAATCTGCTTTTTGTGCACATTTTAGAGAAATCTGCTTTTTGTGCATATGGAACATTTCTGGGATCTTATTTCAGCTCATGAAACATGGGACCAACACTTTACATGTTGCATTTATATTTTTGTTCAGTGTAGTTTGAATTGCTTTTGAAATGTATACACATATGGACCCTTTTATGAATTATGGTTATTAAATCACATGGGCTATAACAAAAAAATCTGTGCAATAGAGTATTTATATTTACACTTACTATTTACATTAGTTTTATGTGCTGCACTTTAGAACATTATCAGAGCACTTAGATTTGACATTGAGTCTCAATTATTGTATTTGGTTTACACATTCCTTTGTCCATGAGTCCTTCATATCTGCATCATTTAGTGTACAAATATGTGTTTTATTTAATGTGAGTGTTGGATTTGTTGTGAAATGTCAAAGGCACAATGTACGATAAACATGATTCCACCATGTACAGTACCAGTCAAAAGTTTGGACACACCTACTCATTCAAGGGTTTTTCTTTATTTTTTTACTATTTTCTACATTGTAGAAAAATAGTGAAGACATCAAAACTATGAAATAACACATGGAATCATGTAACCAAAAAAAGTGTTAAACAAATCAAGATATGTTTTATTTGAGATTCTTCAAAGTAGCCACCCTTTGCCATGATGAAAGACTTGCACACTTGACATTCTCTCAACCAGCTTCACCTGGAATGCTTTTCCAAAAGTCTTGAAGGAGTTCCCACATATGCTGAGCACTTGTTGGGTGCATTTCCTTCACTCTGCGGTCCAACTCATCCCAATTGGGTTGAGGTCAAGTGATTGTGGAGTCCAAGTCATCTGATGCAGCACTCCATCACTCTGCTTCTTGGTCAAATAGCCCTTACACAACCTGGAGGTGTGTTGGGTCATTGGACTGTGGAAAAACAAATGATAGTCCCACTAAGCGCAAAGCAGATGGGATTGTGTATCGCTGCAGAATGCTGTGGTAGCCATGCTGGTTAAGTGCTGAGGATAACACAGTGCCACCGACGTGGCCCGCTACCAAGGACTGTGGGCTCTCCTTCTCTGTGGCCGATGTGAGTAAGACATTTAAGCATATTAATCCTCGCAAGGTTGCCGGCCCAGACCGCATCCCTAGCCGCGTCCTCTGAGCATGTGCAGACCAGCTGGCTGGTGTGTTTACGGACATATTCAATCTCTCCCTATCCCAGTCTACTGTCCCCACATGCTTCAAGATGGCCACTATTGTTCCTGTACAAGAAAGCAAAGGTAACTGAACACATTTTTTTTTTCATGTATTTCACCTTTATTTAACCAGGTAGGCTAGTTGAGAACAAGTTCTCATTTACAACTGCGACCTGGCCAAGATAAAGCAAAGTGACACAAACAGAGTTACACATGGAATAAACAAGCGTACAGTCAATAACACAATAGAAAAAAAAGAAAGTCTATATACAGTGTGTGCAAATGGCATGAGGAGGTAAGGCAATAAATAGGCCATAGTAGCGAAGTAATTACAATTTAGCAAATTAACACTGGAGTGAGATGTACAGATGATGTGCAAGTAGAAATACCTGTGTGCAAAAGAGCATAAAAGTAAATAAAAACAATATGGGGATGAGGTAGGTAGATTGTATGGGCTATTTACAGATGGGCTATGTACAGCTGCAGCGATTGGTTAGCTGATGTTTAAAGTTAGTGAGGGAAATATAAGTCTCCAACTAAATGACTATCGCTCCGTAGCACTCACTTCTGTCATCATGAAGTGCTTTGAGAGACTATTCAAGGATCATATCACCTCTACCTTACCTGTCACCCTAGACCCACTTCAATTTGCTTACCGCCCCAGTAGATCCACAGACCGATGCAATCGCCATCGCACTGCCCTATCCCATCTGGACAAGAATACCTATGTAAGAATGCTGTTCATTGACTACAGCCTTGCCTTCAACACCATAGTACCCTCCAAGCTCATCATCAAGCTCGGGACCCTGGGTCTGAACCCCGCCCTGTACAACTGGGTCCTGGAGTTCCTGATGGGCCGCCCCCAGGTGGTGAAGGTAGGAAACACCTCCACTTCACTGATCCTCAACACTGGGGCCCCACAAGGGTGCGTGCTCAGCCCCCTCCTGTACTCCCTGTTCACCCATGACTGCGTGGCCATGCACACCTCCGACTCAATCATCAAGTGTGCTAATGTCCATTGCCAATGTTCATTGTGTCTAATGTCCATTGCTTGTATTTCTTGGCCCAAGCAAGTCTCTTCTTCTTTTTGGTGTCCTTTAGTAGCGGTTTCTTTACAGCAATTCAACCATGAAGTCCTGATTCACGTAGTCTCTTCTGAACAGTTTATGTTGAGAAGAGACTGCAGAGGTAACTCTGGGTCTACCGTTCCTGTGGCGGTCCTCAGGAGAACCAGTTTCATCATAGTGCTTGATTTTTTTTGCAACTGCATTTGAAGAAACTTTCAAAGTTCTATTGAATGACCTTTATGTCTTAAAGTAAAGTAATGATGGACTGTCGTTTCTCTTTGCTTATTTGAGCTGTTCTTGCAATAATATGAACTTAGTATTTTACCAAATAGGGCTATCTTCTGTATACCACCCCTACCTTGTCACAACACAACTGACTGGCTCAAACGCATTAATTGACTTTTAACAAGGCACACCTGTTAATTGAAATGCATTCCAGGTGACTACCTCATGAAGCTGGTTAAGAGAATGCCAAGAGTGTGCAAAGCTGTCATTAAGGCAAAGGGTGGCTACTTTGAAGAATCTCAAATATAAAATATATTTTGATTTGTTTCACACTTTTTTGGTTACTATATGATTCCATGTGTTATTTCATAGTTATGATGTCTTCACTGTTATTCTATAATGTAGAAAATAGTAAAAATAAAGAAAAACCCTTGAATGAGTAGGTGTGTCCACACTTTTGACTGGTACCGTATGTCAATGTGTTTTGTTAAACTATTCATCAACTCTATTACAAATGTAACACTCATGCTCTAAAAAACCATCTCCCTTGATTCAAAATATTGTGTTGCAGGAATGTCCTATTAGTTAAGCAGGTATTCAGACGGCTGTGTGACGTGAGCGGATGCTGTGCTTCTCTCATTCGTTACTTCCATAATCTGGTCTCCGTTTTGACTGGGCCATAATCTCCTCATTCTCCTCGTTTTTCACCTCTTCCTCCCATCAGCCCGGCAGGTGTTCTGTGATTATTAATTGTCTGTCTGTCTGTCCCTCCTTGGCTGCCTGCAAAAGAACAATGAGGTGAGGCCTTCTTCTGATGACGACTGTCCATCTTAAAGAGCACACCTCATATCCACCTCACCCACTGTATCACCTGTCACTGCACCACTGTACCAAACTGGTGTCAACACTTCAGTCAGCACTTTGTGGGGTTAATGGGTTCCTCACACTGAGCTCCTTGACCCTCACTAACTTCATCACTCTCTCTTTTTCTCTTTCTCTCTCTCTCAAATAGTTACTATTAACTTCATATTGGGAATGAAAATACCTTTACATAACATCTCACAGTTGATAATGAAAGTAAAGTATGGGGTGGCAGTGGCTGATGAACTGAAGTATTATGACCCAGAGTAAACCGTTTGGCCAGTAAGAACCTTTGATGAGTGTGTTTGTCTGGTCTTTACAGGAAAAAAGAGATTATGAGGTAACCATTTAGAGACCTTACAGCGAGAGGAATTCAACCGTTGCTTTTGGGGACCTCTCAACTTTTCTGCGATGACTTCAGCTCCTATTCCTCACTCTTCTTCCTCTTCATTCCCTCCTTTTTGTGGGCTTTTGTAAATATCCGTCTTTCCAGAGGACTTCTACCAGAGCTGCAAAGGTGGTGGTTCAACATGGTGTTATTTTTGTAGAGCTTCAACACAGATGGCCTTTCTTTAGAGTTTGTACATTGTATATTTCATAAGCCCAGGACTGGTTACATTATGGGGGGATAGGGATACATTAAGTTTAATTGGTTTTTAAGTTTTACATGAGAAATCTGAAGAATGAATGCACCGATAATGAGTTGGCAAAGATTTTGAAATATACACTATACATGAAAAATACATTATGACCCACAGTTGACTGAACATTGTCCAAATTTCACATTTACCTTAAGTGAATATTTTTATTTTCAATTTTGCTACTATAATTCCACCAACCATGTCTATAGCTATGTTTTTTTTATCACTTTGTAAATAAACTGCCTGTCTAATATGAGGTTTCTGAGACTTGACGAACCAAATTAGTGTTTTGTTCAAGTTTGACTCACAGTTTTGTTGAGAGACATGTCCTGTGCTAAAACAACTATAAAATACATCAGAGAAATGTATAGACCACAGTGTTAAGCTCCCCTTCATGGCCGATATAGAGTAGGTAAATACTACACTATCTCCTTGGTTAAACTAATGTCAAATCCCAACAGCTTTCTCTTGAGAGTATGCATCAATTTAATGAAAAGGAGGCCATCTAAAATCCCATCTTCTACAAAGTGCTGTTCTGTAAAGTACACAAACGTCATGTACATAAGAATGCTCATGGGCCACTGTCTACCACCCCTTGTCTAATGCTCTCATTAGTTTCTGTCTCTCCACACAAGAAATTGACTGCTTAAAGTATTGAACTGCATCCACAACATTTGTTGACGTCAAAGAGCATGTCAGATATTCAAACTATGTGTACTTTTCTTCTCTTTGTAAAATAAACAATCCATCCAGTCCAATCTGAGTTTGCAAGTCACAACAGGTTTTATTTTGACTGTTTATCTTAATTGTTGTCTCTATAAATGTTAAATTGACTCACTTTGGTATCATTATGTGTCTTTCGTCATAAACTTTGAATATATAGTGCAAACTGATGATTGCCCAGCAATAGTACATTCAGAGTAAGTTGTAAGGCAGGTGTATATTTTATTACTCAAAATCTGAATAAAAAGAACTGCATTAACTGTGAAAAATTCCCCCGAGAGTTAGACTCTGTGTAAAAAAGGATTGCAAGAAATTGACCACCTTTATCTGACAGAACTGTCATATCCTGCTGAAATGTGCATTGATTATCCAAAACAAATGTGAAATGCACCTTAAAATTTGTAAATCATAAAATTTCCACATAAAAAAATATTACAGTTTACTATAGAATACTACATTACTTACTATAGAATTCTGTAGTAAACTGGAGTATACTGTAGAATTCTATACTACACACTGTAGTATCCCTCTAACACGTGTAGTACTTACTATAGAATGTTGTAGTATACTGTAGAATATCGTAAATACTACAGCATTATTCGCAAAAAAATCACTCTAGGAAATACTACAGTAATGTCCACAAAAACACTACAGTCTGCAAAATCACCACACTTATTTAAATATAGTAAATACTACAGTATTTAATTTCCATATTACCTGCCCATTCGCCTCCCCCTATCCCAATTTGTGCCACTGATAAGTGAGAAATGTACATAACAAGTATAGACCATATATTGTGTTCCCTACATATTATAGAAAAGAGCAGAGGATCTGAACTATCTGTTAAGACCCCAGTCCTACCTACCTACCTACCTACCTACAGGTTGTGGAAAATTTGCTATTTTAATATTTATCCAGCAGATTCACTCAAGGAGAAAGTTTCAGCTTCTAAGTGAAAGATAATGAAACAAATACACAATAATAAATACTACACTATAATAAATACTACAGTATACTGTAAATACTACAGTATATTACAGTAAATACTACAGTATTCACTATAGATTTGAGTCCGCAAAAACACTACAGTGAATACTATAGTATTTACACCATAGTATACTATAGCAATTTTTTCATGTGTTTTCTTTGGGGGCGGAAAAGAGAAGATTAAATTAAATGCAACATTAAATAAAGTTTGCAAGATATCTATTTACCTATGTGTTTGTCTTTCATTTCTTGTGAATTAGCTGTGATTGACACCATGAACTGAAATATTAAATCAATTTCATAACAAAGTTATCCACAGTTTTTCACTCTGACACAGCCATTTCTAAACAGGAATAAATAAAGCAGATTCTTGTGGGTGCCACAAGTTTGCCTTTGAGGGTGTTTCCATTTTAAATGTTATCATAGTTTCCAGTTTTTACAATTATATTTATGCACTCAAACAAATTCCATTCTAGACATTACAATGAGCCCATTCTCCTATAGCTCCTCCCACCAGTCCCCACTGATTGATGAATACCAATTGTTTGCAGCCTCAGTGCTCATGCACAGCCTTGGCTATTTGCGTTTCAAAACTCCCGTAATTAACCATATGTAACGGATGTGAAATGGCTAGCTAGTTAGCGGGTACGCGCTACTAGCGTTTCAATCAGTTACGTCACTTGCTCTGAAACCTACAAGTAGTGTTGCCCCTTGCTCTGCAAGGGCCGCGGCTTTTGTGGAGCGATGGGTAACGACGCTTCGTGGGTGTCAGTTGTTGATGTGTGCAGAGGGTCCCTGGTTCGCGCCCGTGTCGGGGCGAGGGTACGGTTTAAAGTTATACTGTTACACATATATGGTCAAAATCGTACCTTTAAATCTGCAATATATACCTTTTTGGGTAACCCTACCAAATTATCTTATAAATGTGTTATATATCTGTCATTCTCATTGAAAGCAAGTCTAAGAAGCGGTATATCTATTCTATGTGCTATTTCTATGCTTCCCGTTCTTAAGTTTCATTTTTGTGTCTTTTACTTTAGGTTTTGTACACCAGCTTCAAACAGCTGAAAAAAAATTGGGGGGGGGGAGTTATGGAAAATATATTTCCCAGCGGTTTACAATGATTCTCTACACCCCTCAAACTCAACGCTGGACCCCAAAGCCAGTTCCACTGCATTTTTTCATTGATCGCCTGTAATTAGGGATTTAGACCTGGGACACCAGGTGTGTGCAATTAATTATCAGGTAGAACAGAAAACCAGCAGGCTCCGGACCTCATGCAGGGGTGTCAAACTCATTCCACGGAGGGCCTAGTGTCTGCAGGTTTTTGGTTTTTCCTTTCAATAAAGCCCTAGACAACCAGGTGTGGGGAGTTCCTAACTAATTAGTGATGTTAATTCATCAATCAAGTACAAGGGAGGAGCGAAAACCCGCAGACACTCGGCCCCCCGTGGAATGAGTTTGACACCTGTGTCATAGGGTAAGAGTTGAGTACCCCTGCTCTACACTATACTTGCTAGTTTTGTCACGTAAACTTCTTCTTCTTCGGCGGTTGGCATCCAACGTTATGGTCCATTACCGCCACCTACTGTACTGGAGTGTGGGCCAGAAACCGGGAGAAATGAAATCCTACCTGCCAGCCCCTTTGCTCTTAAAAAAGATAACAAAATATTTGAGACTATATCTAATGACGTTCTACTCAATATACTCTTTAAACTAATTTCCTGTATCCCCTTCTCCCTCATACTAGATCTCAGCCTCTCTCTTTCCCTCTGATACTGCCCACACCGTAGCAATACATACTCCACGGTCTCTGTTTCCTGGCAATAATCACACTTTCCTGTTGGATGCTTTCCTATCACATTTAAGGACTTATTCAACCGGCTGTGTCCCACCCTTAATCTTCTAAAAATAGCCTCCTCTCTTCTGTCCCTTCCTGACGTCCTCCCCTCCCTGACTTTCCTCTGTACTGGAAATAAATGCCCGCCCTTAGTATCTCTATTCCACTGCTCCTGCCATCTCTGCACCATCACTGTCCATATCAGGCTTTTTGCCTTTGTCTTACTCATTGAAACTACAACATCAACATCCCCAACTGCCTCATTCCCCTCCAACCCCACATGGGCTGGGACCCAAGTAAATCTTATCTGTATACCCATCTGTCTAATCCTGCCATGGGTTTGTAGAACCTCATAAAGCAGGTCTTGTCTGCTACGTGACCTAAAGGACTGGAGACTCATTAACACTGCACATGCATCACAGCAAATAACTACTCTGGCTGGCTTGACCATCAGCTCCACCGTATATACAGCCAGATTATCTGTAATAAGTTTCCTGATTTACAACCCACATTTCTGCACTACAAATGCTGAACCAGTACATCCTGTGTAAATGGCCACAAAATCCTGATACACAGTATCCAGACGTCTCTTAAAGAAATCAGATGGATCATCACCCTCCCTATATTTCTGTAGTCTCTCCAACACTTATAGATCAACTACTGGAGGCGGAAGTAGCCATGGTGGATTTACAGGAATAGCTACCGTTGGACTAAACTCCCTTCCATACAGTCCCATCTCCTTTGTCTGGGTATTACTCACCCACCCAAAGCTTGTGTTCTGTCTTCGCTCATGTTCCCAGCATGCCTGTAAAATCCCTTTTGCAGGATGAGACACCCCATGTCCCTGTATGTTGACCCAATAATTAATTGCCAGCTGCTGTCTTCTAATCTGCAATGGCATATCCCCTATCTCCACCTGTAGTGCAGCCACTGCAGACGTCCAAAACGCCCCACTACATATTCTGAGTCCTTGTCCCTGTATGACATCTAGCCTTTCCAATGATGATGAACCATACAGTATACTGCCATAGTCTATTACAGATCGGATCAATGCAACATACATGGTCCTCAATGAGGAACGCCCAGCCCCCACTCCTTCCCCGTCAGACAGCGCATCACATTTAGCACCTTTTTACACTTTCTCAATGTGTTCTGCCCAGGTCAGTCTAATGTCAAAGTATACCCCAAGGAACCTGAAGGCACCCACCCTCTCCAAGTTTCTCCCATATAACCTCAAGCATACCTCATCTCCCACGTTCCTCCTGGTAAAGAACACTGTCTGAGTTTTCTCTATAGGGAACCTGAATCCCCACATTAATGCCCACCGCTCTACCTCATCAATTGCTTCCTGTATCTTTCTGATTATGTATGGCACATTTCTTCCCCTCTTCCATAAGGCCCCATCATCTGCAAATAACAACCTCCCAATATCCGGCTGTACCTGAGAGTAAACGTCATTGATCATGATACAGAAAAACAGAGGACTAATCACACTCCCCTGTGGTGTACCATTATCCACCAGGTAGCTGCCTGATAGTGACTTTCCCACCCCCATCTGGATAGACCTTCCATTCACATAAACTGAAATGAGGCAAACTATTAGAATATTTGCAACCAGGAAATGGCGGAGCGAATTCTGTATAGGGAATATACCACCCTGTACCATGAAATACAAAGGCGCAACCAAAAACAGCTAAGAAAAATAAACTTTTCTGAGACTGAAATAGAGATGCTAGTATCAGGTTGGTTGAGTACAAACAAATGGTTTTATTTGGCTCACTCAGTTGTGGCTTGACCAATAAAAATAAAGACATAGCTACAAAGAAAATACCATTATGACAATTCAAGTTGCTTTAGCAATGACAAATATACTTCATATGAGTAGGCAACACATACCAATAAGCCATTCATCCTCAATAGCTCCCTGCTGGCTTATAGGCCAACAATGCTGAATGAGTCATGCGTTCCACATTGCCACCACATTCAGTAGGGTCTTTTGCGCATCACATAACTTATCACCTGCACATTGAGTGGAAGCCTTTTCTGTTCACATAGTTTAACTAGTTTTGGGATAGTGCTTTTATAGCGATGTAGTTGCCGTCTATTGCTCCATTCGTATTTATAACAAACAAACCCCTCTTGACTTCAACCTGTTGTGCGATGGTGTATGGAAATGGTATGTTTGTTTTGCTGATGATTGCATCCAAAACATTGGCTCATCAAGGGCTGTGAGATGCTGATCGACAAGCTGCCCCTGAAAATTGCCCTTTGCCAAAAACCGAAGCACTTGGATGTGCACCGAAATGGCATTATTGGCACATGTTTGGCTTTCTAAAGTAAGTCTTAAATTCTTGCAAAAATCATAGAAGATTGGTTTTGGGAAACGATATCTGATGAGCCAATCTGTACATTCTGCTCAAAAGACCCATCTGTCTCTAAAAACGTGTTCTCTGCTAAATGCAGCGTGTGTCAAATCTTCCAACAGAGCAAGATCAGCCATCTCTCATTTGATTTCTCATTATCTCAGTCTTTTATAGTATTTCAAGAATGGTTTCACTTTCACACGTGCCTCTAATTTAACAAATTACTGTACTTTATTTGGAATATTACCGTAACAAATGCATTTCTGTGGTCACATTTTAGCCTGTCAAGATATGTTGCATGAATTCACAATGAAATTGAACAATGATTATTACTCTCACAATTTCATAAATTTTCAACATATATTTTCCCCATGGACTAGGCCAGTGGTTCCCAACCTTTTTTGGTTACTGTACCACCAACTGAATTTTGCTCTGCCCGGAGTACCCCTCATGTGCATTTTACCAGTATGCCTATAGTTGTATGCCTCTTCTCAAGTACCCCTAGAGGTCCTAGTACCCCGGGTTGGGAACCATTGGATTAGGTACAGTAGTCTATGTTTGACAAGCAGTTCCCTTATTCCACAATTTGGCACTGTCAATTTACACACTCTCAAGTCAACGTTCATTTTGATAAATCTCACTTTGCGTGGACATTATCCCACGCATGGTTTACGCAGATTTTTCCCTATGCATGATTGATAAATGAGGCCTCGGGCATTTTTGGAAATTATATATATTTTTAACAAATTTAAAATACATTTCCATGAATGTAATTGGTCAATTTACACATTTTAAATTATGATTTTCCTTTTCCTTGATAATTCCTATGAATAGTCAGGACGATTGACTGGAATTTCTACTAGGCCTAGGCTACTCGTGGTCGAGGACAAGTAGGAGGATGTACTATTGAAAATGTAGGGAACGAGGCAGCGAGGAGAAGTTTGTTTTCTTGTCAGTTTAGTAAAAGCAATAAACAAACTTGCAATCGGTGATCACCCTAGCAGAACAACCACATTCCTGATACGATGTATGACAACTATTTTCCACGGATTACAATGTTATTTTCTATCGTATCCAAAGCTCAAGCTTTATTCGAAACGCCCATTTTTGCCTCTACTAAGATGAGAGGAAGCATTGGTAGAGCGCATGCTCAAAGCGTCGTTCTACGCAAATTTGCGCCAACTCCATGGTGAGGATGAAGCTAGCACTGTCAGGGCTGATGCTTTGCTAGCATTTATTCATAACAACAATACCAGCTACAGTTTCTGCGCTGTTTCCCCCGATATACAAGGATAATACTTCATCTATTTGCAATTATATGTCAGGTATGTGAGCTATAGGTGTAAGATTATATTATTTTATTATGGAAGGGATCAAATATGCCTCTGTAAACAGCATTATAGCTAACGTTAGCTTCAACCACAGGCGTAGGGACAAGCACAACCACCATGTACAGTACAAAGCTAGGCCTCAGTAAGGACTAAGGCCAAACGCCGAATATCTTTTATCCAATTTGGAAACAAGAGGAGTACTTTGTCTTTTTGCATTACACGGTTGGGACAACGTGGAAGATCAACAATTCAAGGCTGACCAAGCTAAGGATTTCATGAAGAAACGACTCTTCGTCTTTGAACTGTAAAGGGAGGCATTGTATTGAATCTACCTCGGAAACAACAAATAATGTTTTCCAAAAACCATTAACTAGTTAACTAATAGGAAATTGTTTATTTCCCCAAGACTGTTGTCGTTTTAGGAAATAATCTGCTTGAAGGATTCGTTATAAACGGAGCTCTGATTGTTTGCTCACTTCGGCTGTTTGAATGTGGGATAAAATGGAGACCCCAGCGATTGTCTATGATCTTGACACCTCTGGTGGTCTTATGCAGGTAAAGCCTTTACTGTTACTATCACGATGACAAATGGTTATAACATGTTTGTTGTTTATCTAGTAGTATTTAGCTAACTCACTAGCTGGTATATAGGACGAAGTGGCAGTGCAATGTTTGTAGCTAACTAACGTTACTACTAGCTAGCTAAGCTCTCTAACGTCGTTAGCTAACTGCTGGACGCCATTGCTCTTTCTAGCTAACCTCTGCCAGAAGTCATGTTACCAAACCGTATCAATTCAAACCATTGACTGAAATTGGTACATTGTAGCTCATTTAAATGTGGTTTGTTGTTGTATGGCAGACTTGCCACTACAGTAAATACGGTGCAACAATGTAGGTAGCTAACCAGATCTATCACTGCACTATTTCCCTGATATTTTAGCAAATACAAGCATTGCTTGCGCCTCCCAAGTCTGAAGATGGAGAAAAAAGAAGTCGGAAACCAGATAAAAATGCCCGGAGAGCAGGGAGAGCCACGAATCACGACACTTGTGACAGTTGCAGAGAGGGAGGCGACCTCCTCTGTTGTGATCATTGTCCCGCCGCCTTTCATTTACAGTGCTGGTATGCTTATATCTTTCAATTTACAGTAATGACTTCCCGGTGTTGCTACCAACTTGCAAGGAAGGTGGTTGTTTGGGTACTTTTTGTGGTTGCCAAGTACCCAAACGACTCCATGGAGTTGAGCACAGACAATCGTGTTTTTAAATGAGCCTTCAATACTTAAAAAATTTACATTCTTAAACCCTTACCATGTACCTATGTTCGTCCTCTTTTGCGAAACTTTGTTGAAATCCATAGTTTTGAATAAAACGTTAATCAAATACG
The DNA here is from genome assembly GCF_016432855.1 of Salvelinus namaycush. Taxonomy (NCBI): domain Eukaryota; kingdom Metazoa; phylum Chordata; class Actinopteri; order Salmoniformes; family Salmonidae; genus Salvelinus; species Salvelinus namaycush. The sequence continues at coordinate 21,279,011 of NC_052309.1, read as the reverse complement.
AAGTATGGATTTCAGCAAACAAAAAAGCATGCAACAACAGAGGACCAACAGGTACAAGAATTTACACTTTTTGAAGTAATGAGTCAGTTAAATAAAAAATTAAAAACTAGTCTGCACTCATATCCTTGAAGTAGTTGAGGAGCTTGGCTACATGTGTGGTTGTCTAACAACTCTGTGGGTAGCTGACTACTGACAGACAAGCTCCTAGTAGCTCTTGTTGGCTAATCTAATGCACATTCTTTGCCAAATTGTGGCGCTGTAGACTGTTTTTCAAAAATATTCTGCCACCTTATTATTTAGACCTACATGTTAAAACTCCGTAGCTTTGTACATGTTAACACTCCGTAGCTTTGTACATGTTAACACTCCGTAGCTTTGTACATGTTAAAACTCTGTAGCTTTGTACATGTTAAAACTCTTTAGCTTTTGTACATAACTACTATGACTTGTGTTGTTGGCCATTTTTCTGTAGACATGTCTGCACTCAATTCTGCACTTAGTTATTTAGCCTTGCTTCTCTTCAGTCAAGGATGACATCTTTTTTGCATGCATTGTCTACGCCACTTACTCGTCTCCTAACAGCCATTTCCAGTATGTAATGAGCTTGCGGATGTTGGTGAGGTTTAGTCAAGTATTTCTGCTGAAGCAGTGAGGAGCTCTGGGAACCTGGCAGTGCAGCCTCACTGACGATATGAATAATCATTAACCATGGCATGTGCTGCTGGGAGCTAAGCAGACCAGAGCTGGTGGCATGAGGCACCTACCAGAGCAGAGGCCTTTATCCTCATAGCCTGCACTACAGTATATAATTTTTGCCTATGAGTTCTGCAGGGTTATTTTTATGTATTTTTTTGCTCATTGTTAAGACTTCTTCTAGGAAAGTGTTATCAGTGCCGTTCAGCTGTTGCCACAACGGTTTCATCGATCATGAAAGGTTTTTGCTGAGGAAAGTGGATTGTTTATTTAATCTTGTGGTCCTCCTTTTTCTTGTGGTGCTCATCACTGCAGTCTTTGTCTTTCTTGGAAAGCTTGAATGAATCCATGTTAGTTTTGGACCAGCAGCCTTTTCAATAGATTCAGCACATACTTTTGCCACTGAATCACGAGACTGTGTCCCCAGGGGCCTTGGAACTCTGCCTAAAAAGAGCCTATTGAATTCATTCCCTCTCACCTGGCTTTCATCGGCTACAGGTCTCTAGCATTTTCAGTCATTTCAATTGAGAAAAATGGCCTTGGAAAATGCCATACCTCTGGAAATTGTAAACTAGGCTACATTGTGAGGGCATTGGATGTTATGAATTGCTGATTTGCATTGAACTTCCTTGCCAGCTGTTTTGCTAATGCTTAACTTGTGTTGAACCTGCAGCAACCCACCCCTGAGTAAGGAGATGCTGCCCCCTGGAGACTGGATGTGTCATCGCTGCATGGTGCGCAGGAAGGTGAGTTAAGTCTCGGATGAAACATGGGGAGAAATAACCTTTTTGTTTGTTAAGTGTTATCTTGAGTGCTTCATTCATCTGGATAGGTTGGTGAGGCTAGTATAACCAGTGCTTTTCAGACTGTTTACATGTTTTTCTTGTGTCATAGAAGCGGGAGCTGAAGAAGGAGCAGATTAATGGTCTGCTGGAGCGCCAGCTGTCTAAGCAGTCTTCCTCCCCTGCAGCAGAGTTAGAGCTTGCCTCAGGCACCCTGAGGCTGGACCCCACGGCAGCAGTAGGAGGCACCACAGGGCTGAGGGCTACAGCAGTTGCCCAGGTCCGTCTCCTGGAGAGGAGGCCCAGCAGCAGACCCAACACCCCCACCTCCACTGCCTCCACAGACACCCCCACGCCATCGGAGCAGAATTACATGGATGACGACATGCTAGACGTGGAGGACGACGCCCAGGGCTCGGAGCCCGAGAGCTCCACCCCACACCTCAAGAGGCCCTTTGACCTTCTGATAGCTGCTGCCATGGAGAGGAACCCCACACAGTTCCAGCTCCCCAATGAGCTCACCTGCACAACTGCACTTCCAGGAACCAGTAAAAAGAGGAGGAGAGATGAGATGACAGGAAAGAATGTGAAGCGACCGCAGCACGAGCTGGACCACAATGGGCTGGTCCCACTGCCAGTGAAGGTCTGCTATCTCTGTGGAAGGTATGGACAACAGCAAGGCCAGTGTTTTAATGACAAAATATCAGTGCCTTCTATTGAACTTAATTTTTGTGTAGGCTAACTGGGATTTTTTGGGCACCAGATGTTGCATTCTTACTAAGCTTGGAGAACGAATCTGGAAAGATATCTTGTCCAATTATATGCAGATCACACACGATTTCAGCTGTTTACTATGAAAATATACAATATGCCATTGATTATATTGAATGCAGCGCCATCTTCTCTGTCTGGGCTAAGTAAAGCATTCAAAAGAGCAAACAGTGCACCATTATAGGACTCTCAACTGCCTGTGGAAAGAGGAGCTGTAATTACTAGGAAAATGGTACAGTCTCACAGTGGAGAGGGAAAGGAAACGACAGAAGGAGACATAACAGTATGCAGACTATCATCGTTCCGAACGCATGGCTTGGTCTTAAATGAGAGGCAGGCACCCCATTGGAACAGGGTTTTGGATTCAATAGCAGTACACATCTGTTCAGCAGACGTTTTTGTTTGAAGGCATTCCTGAATGCCAAACAGAGTTTGTGTTTTGTCTTATTTGTTTTGTTTGTTTTGTTTTTACAGCAGTCTACTAGAATCATGATAAAAAGTAATATTTGCCTAGTTTCTTTTTTCTCTTTTCTAATATTTTCCTTGTATTGGGTTGTGCGGCTGAGAATCTTAAAGCTAGTTAGTTATTTGATCATGGTGGCCGGGGGAGATGTTTTCAACAGTTGCCTGACTGACCGGCTACCCCATTTTTTTTATTTATATAAAAAAATAAAAAAAAGTTAGAAGAGTTGTAGAGTTTGTCTTGACATGTTTTCGGAGGCACCACAATGTTGCTATGTGTTATTTCTGACCCTCTAGAGCGCCTCTATGGGCTGGCATCAGAGCCATGGCTATGTCAGGAATACCACAGAATTCAGAACCACATGACTGGCCAGAGAGAAGGGGGAATTCAAACTATCTCACTGAGCATTTTATATATTCTGGAATGATGAGCCTTGGGGCTTGGCTTGGGGTCTCTACCACAGATACACTGCCAGGATTCCAGACAGTGTTCAAAATCATTCATCTCTTGTCCTCAAGTGATCCCTTCTTTCACTAAACTATTAGGACAAACTAACCCTAGCTCTATTTTGAGGATATTTTGCAGTCTACTTGTTTGACATCAGTCGTATATCTAACACATCATGTTTTTGTCAATCTCCTCTGTTTCTGTTGTAGGAGCTGCAGGTTGGCACCATTAATCCAGTGTGACTATTGCCCCCTTTTGTTCCACATGGACTGTCTGGACCCCCCTCTTACTGCCATGCCCGTGGGAAAGTGGATGTGCCCCAATCACATAGAGCACATGGTGGTAAGTCATTTTTGTATTTTATTTCACCTTTATTAAGTGCGGTTGTGCAAGTAAGCTCATAGTCACACACATCCACGTGTTGAAACATGAAGTTTTAATGGTATTGACCTGGTTTTTGTGCCCCTCTCTCCCAGCTGAAGCAGAGGAGCCTGACGTTGAGCGGCCGCTGCCAGCTGTTTGACCAGTTTCAAGACAGGATGTCCCAACACGCCATCAAGGTGGATTTCCTGCAGCGGGTGCATCGTCTCAACCCCCCCGTTCGCCGAGGAGCCCACACACACCTGAAGAAAACCCTCAAGGTCAGCCTATTAGTCACTGTGAAATATAACACACCACCTCTGTGTTCACCATTGTCACATCCTGTAACTCAATCTATCGTGTGTGTCTTGACAGGTCCCTGATGCTATAAAGTCCCAATACAAGTGTCCCCCGGCCATGATGGCCCCTGCTGGGATCCGCAACGGGGAGCTGATCTGTAACGGCTGTCCAGAATCCTCCCACCAGCATCTTACACCTTCTCAGCACTTAACGAGCGAGGACGAGCAACAGGAGGTAGGACACACTGGAGTGTTACGCAGCAGTGATATACAATGTCTCATGATAATAAACAAATCCAATGTCTTTAATACTGATTTAATGTGTTTTGTTTTCCTGTATTGTCTCCCAGTGGCTACGCGACGTCATCACACTCCAGTGCAGCATAGTGAGACATCTATCGGCCAAGCAGAAGGAGAAGCCATCATCTGAGTGGGACTCTGAGCAAATGAACAAGGCCGACATCAAACCTTGTGGAACAGCAGAGGAGGACGGTGCAGTGTGCACTTCTAACAGGACAGAGTCGCCAGCCTCCAAGCCTAAGGCTGACAGTGCAGCATTTTGCCCCCAGGGGGCGCCTGCACTCAAAGAAGGCAAGTGTAGCATGTGTACAGAGAAGCCTTGTCATTACTGTGGGCCCAGTAATGTTAACAGTCCTCTGGAGCAGCTGGCTCGGACCAATGGGAGTTCAGAGGCCTGCAGACAGGACGACCTCCACAAACTGAGAGAGCCCTCGGGTCCTGATAGGCCTGTTCCTCAGACACCAGCAGCCCCTGGCCCGGAGTTACCCAACCACACTGGAAGAGCTGTGGTCAAGACTGAGAAAACCCTGTTAAGACCCTGTGCAGTGACAGCATCCCCATGCACCAGTCCCTTCAAACCAGAACCCAGAGGTCCCTCTCCACCTCACAGACCCTCCCAAGGCACTGAGGGCCCTGCTCGGACCACTAGCAGCAGCACCGCAGCGACCCGTGCCCTCACCCTACCTGGAACACCATACCAGATCAAGGGCACGACCAAGCTGGGCTCCACTGCCCCACCAGCAGGTGGAAAAGTCAGTCTTGATGCTGTGACCCCCAGGAGTGGTTCTCTGCTCCCCAGCTCTTTCTCTATGGGAGACCTGTCCAGCTGTCTGAAGGCTGTGGCAGACTGCCACGGTGGTAAGTCTCACCTGACGTAATAAGATTGACATTTTGATTGGTTTCACATGTGAATAATTGGTGAGGAAAAGTTAGATCCACACTAACTTAATTCACTATATCTCTAACTTTGATTATTTTCCAGAGATTCAGATGAGTAGTCTAGATGAGAAGTTTATTGAACTCCTGGCCTGGCAGAGGATCCAGCAGTTGTTTGGCCCTAAAGCTCCTTCCCCTCCACAGAGCAGCTGTATCAGCCTACCTCCTGTGCCACAACCCCAGCCTACGGAAGGTAAGAAACCCTTGTTCATTATCAAGACCACCACCACCCAGTGTTCCCTATATCGCTACCTCACTCTGACTCACTGGCCATTCCCTCACTAACCCTACCTCGCCGTCTTCACGCCAATCATTCTTTCCATTTCTATTGACGTCCGTTGCTTCTATCCCCCTTTCATCGTCATGTTTGTAATTTCATCCCTCATTTGAATTAGTTTGTCCTATATTGTTAACTTTGATTGTTCTGTATAAAGCATAATTTTGAGGAAGTTAATGTGTTATTTATTTTCTCAGCACAAAACAAGGATATCCAGGCCAGGGCTGTGTTTTATCCTTTGACTGGGAAAGGAGGAGCTTGTAGTATGTGCTACAGAAGCCTGTACATAGGAACTGGTAAGATTCACTCTCAGTCCCAGATAACCCAACATGACCCAATAGCAGGAACTCCTTTTCATGTAATGGTGTCTTCCATCCCTGGCAGATTTAGCTGACTTGAGGCTGTGTCTTGTTGTTTGCAGGTGCTGACATGGACGTGTGCCTTACAAACTATGGTCATTGTAATTATGTGTCAGGCAAACATGCATGCATCTTCTATGATGAGGTGGGTGGCTCATTTATTTCACATTCAAACATGTTCTTGCTATTGGAAACAATTTTACAATAAGTTGTGACTTGTACAGAAATAAAGTATAAATATGTTTCAGATTTTTATTTTCTTGCTTGAGGGATTATTTTATTAGCTGCTCTGTAAATTGAATATTTTATTTTGTAATTTCTATTGCCTCGATCAGAACACCAAGCAGTATGAGCTTCTCAACTACAGTGAACACGGGACCATGGTGGACAATGTGCTGTACTCCTGTGACTTCTCTGAGAAGACTGGCCCCAGCCCCTCCAGCAGCCTGGTCTCCAAAGTGCAGAACATTATCAGTGAGTGGAGCTCCTCTGTCATCGCTTCCTATAGAAACAGGAAGGAATTAGTTCACCTTTTAGTAATGACCATGATGGCATGTTTCCTAATGTTGTTAAAACAGAGACGGATCTGCTTTAACAGAGACGGACCTTGCTTTAACACGGTCTGATTGTTTGTAATGTCTTTTACCCACAGAGCGCTGCAAGAGGAGGAAACAGGAAGTGGAAGGTGCGGGGGAGCCCATGGTGCTAGAGGAGGGTGTGATGAGCCAGTGTCAAGGGACTTCTTCCAGATCCTGCTGTGACTGCAAGGCCAGCAGCTCCAGTCTGATTGGGGGCAGTGGGGCAGGCTGGGAGGGCACTGCCCTGCTCCACCACGGCAGCTTCGTCAAGCTGGGCTGCATGCAGTTTGTCTTCAGTATTACAGAGTTTGCCTGCAAGCAGCCTAAAGAGGAAACTCTGACTTCCCCAAACACCACCTCCACTGCCACCTCCCAGAGCCAGGAAGAAACAGAACCCTCTGACAAGCACACCTCCCAGCTCCACCAAGTGCCAGTGACACAACCTAACCCTGTCCCCTAGCTCTATGTTCCCACGTCAACAGAACCAGGCTCAGCAGCTGTACTTGTATACTGTATAAAAAAGGGAAAGCTTTCTTATTTTATGTTCATACATTTGCATGAAATTAAGTATTTTTAAGGCTCATATTTTGTGGGCAAGTTGCACATAGAATTTATATTTTTTGTAAATGGAGAACTTTGGCATTGAAAAAAGGGATGGTTTATCGTAGACATGCAAAAAAACAAGCAACGTCACTTGTAAAGTACCCAACTAGTTGTATTTTGTGCCAGTAATGATACTTCTTTCTCTGCAAATGCTACTTTTATTTGCTCTTTATCATTTTAGTTTGTGTACTGTATTTGAAAATGTAGTTCAGATGTTTGTTTTGCTACTATTGCACTACATGTAGCAGCTATATATTCAAACGTATGTGTACACATCCATGCTTATACATACATGGGTGTGTGTGTTTAAATATCCACACACAAATGTACATGATCAAGAATTCTTTTTCAACAGAACAAGGGAAGCATAGGATTCTGTATGCAAACTCAAATTATGGCCATTTTGGCTTAAATCTGTACAGTGCTTCATGTGAATTTTGTGCAGTAGTTTTCAAATGTGTTAGTCCAGTTTTTTTCAATACTATGTCAACATAGTAAATGGTCTGTTTTTAGAAATAACTCATCAAATGTTTATGTACTCTGTAAATACAAATCAACTTTGACTTTGTTTCTTGTCTGTCATAATGTAAATACCTAAAGGTTTTTAAGAACAAGCATCCGTGAGCACTTTGGCTTCTGTCATTTCATTTGTTGCTAACAACCAATTGTAGATGTAGGCTACATAGTACATACTGTAGCGATCCTTTCCTAGGTAAGCTAGTGCCAATCTCCCCTAAATGGGTTAACCTTATTGGAGCAGTGGTTAGCAAGCTTGCCTGGGAGACCCACAAAGGGACATTCCATGTCATCGTTTGCTACAATGGTGTCAGGAGTGGGATGACGCCTGTTAGGCCATTGGAGAGTTGTGTACATGTGAGGGACTTCATAAAATTAAGAGTGGGGGGACACTCCCAAACTGAGGAGATAATGTAGCGACCTTTGTTTAGGTAAACTCGTTTGCCAAGACGGGTTCAAGAACCGAAAGGCGTTTTGCACTGTCTCTGTTTGCTACAATACATGCAGTAAACATGCCCCAGTAAATACACTCATTTTTGGCCGCATTGTTTAACGTTTTACCATGGTCTGTGAGTAGCTTGTAACTCAATGTTTGTTACAGTGTATTAACGTTGCGCTTAGCTATGTTTGTTCCGGTGTAGCTTTGAACTATGTAGTGTAGGTTTGAGGTCAACTAGGATGTTTGTTATTGTACGAGGAAGACAGTGTTTATAACCACTAGGTGGCACGAAAATGACCTTTTGCCAAATTCTTGAACCATAATCTACTTGTTGCATAACTTGTATAAAGAGTGAGTGCCAGGACAAAGGGCGCGTTCATTGCCTAGCGCAACAGCTACATCAATTCCCATGCCGCTGTAGTTCATACTTATGTCCAGTCAGAGAAAAAGTACTGTACGAAGATGTTCACACTGCTTCTTGTTAGCGCTGGACTCATCGCACTTTATGTACTTCGTAATTGGTATCTCAAACGACCAAGATGCAAAAGCAATGCCAAGTTGCATGGGGAAACTAATCGTCACTGGTGAGTTCGTGCATTGTAAAACAATGTGACACTAATGGTGGGCAATTATTCATCGTCTTGTACAGTCAGTAAGTGACCGTTATCTAATGTTATGTACCGTTATTATTGGTGCTCATATGGGACTGATTCCGCATTTCTTTGCTCAATTGTAGAATTGTATTTAAAACATTTGGCGTTGGACATAAACTAGACGTCTATGTGGGTGTGTCCCAATGGTGTCTCCAGGATCTAACACGGGCATTGGGAAAACAACAGCAATAGATCTGTCCAGAAGAGGTGCCAGGGTTATAATGGCCTGCCGAGATAAGCAAAGGGCAGAAGCTGCCATCAGTGACATCAAGAAGGTAAGAGAGGTATCAGAATCCATGTCTCACTCCAGATGTCTGGTAAACAGTCGAACCTTGCTGTAGTTACATGTCTTTGACTGAGGGGGTGCCAGTGGATCATACATGGACGATATTACTGTAGTTCCCCTCAGTCAGGTTTACTCCTCCTCACACACTGTCCCTCATTCACATTTTACAGGTAGTTGTGCTCTGGTCACTTTAGCTGATTAATTTGTTGACGGGTTGGTTTATTAGTCTCTATAAAGTGAGGGACACAGAGCATCTGACTGGTCATTCTTACTTTCTCAGGAGACTGGGAACAATGAGGTTGTGTTCATGGAGCTGGACCTTGGAAGCCTACAGTCTGTGCGATCTTTTGTGTGAGACATTCCTGAAGTCTGTTTCTTAATATCAAATTTATTTATATAGCCCTTCTTACATCAGTTGATATATCAAAGTGCTGTACAGAAACCCAGCCTAAAACCCCAAACAGCAAGTAATGCAGGTGTAGGACATAAAAGAATATACAGCAAACCTGCATTAACAAAGCAGTGAAAGTGTATTTCTTTTGAAAACATTGGTCCTCTTTATGCAGGGCTTATGAATGGTGGCAAGACAAAGGATGGCGTGGGAATGAGCTTTGGCGTTAATCACCTCGGCCACTTCCTGTTAACTGTGCTGCTGCTGGACCGTCTGAAGGAATGCGGTCCGAGTCGAGTGGTGACTGTCGCCTCCAAAGCTCATGAGTATGGCAAAATCGATTTTAACTGCCTGAGTACCCACAAAGACCTGGCTGTTGGAGAATCTGACTGGACTTTGTTTAAGAAGTATAGTCATGGCAAGCTGTGTAATATGCTCTTCACACACGAGCTTGCCAAAAGACTGGAGGGAACAAATGTCACCTGCTACAGCTTGTGTCCAGGTCAGTGCTTCAACACTTTATAGCATGTAAGCAAGGCCGGATGGTATGTACTGTAACTGTGCAGAAATATACAGTATGCTTACTAGTTCTGTTTATTTTCTGTCACAGGAGCAGTCAAGACAGAAATAGGCTGCTATTCAAGCTTCTTGTGGTGTATGATGTCGGCACCTATCCTTTCGCTCATCTATATGGACGCAGAATCTGGGGCCCAGACTACACTCTACTGTGCCCTCCACGAGGGTATAGAGCCTCTAAGTGGATGCTACTTCTCCTGCTGTGCGTGCAGTACAGAAGGTGAATGCCAACGCCAAAGATGAAGCTGTGGCCAAAAAATTGTGGGAAGTCAGTGAGACACTTTGTGGCATGTCTTAATGCAAACACAGAGACCCTGCTTTTCACTGTATTAATCAGGGCCAAAACCCTGGTGGGACAATCCTGAAAACGTGTTGCTTTTCCTGATAATTTTTTACAGAGATGTATTCAAGTCCAATTGAATGCTGGAAATCTGTTCCATTCCGTTACTCTTAAGTGTGGCAGTGGGTGAAAGTCAAAGTTATACTGAAAAGATTGAATCGATTGATTGAATATTGAATTTTTTAAAAAGCTTGGCATATCCTCTCCCCTTGTGTCAAGACTGCTACTTAACTATTCCAGAAAAACCCTAGGCCTAGGTGATATGTCTCTGGGGAAGTGTCTCTGTCCCACCACAGTCAAGTTCAATAGGCAGAGCCACTGGTAATAAAGGGAATTAAAATACACACCATACCATCTTTGCCTCTTATTGTATTGTCTACACAACATTTCTTATAGGCTATACACTGTTTCATGCAATCAGACATAGGCCAACTGTTACTAAAATAAAGTAATAAAGTTACCTTGGGAAGATTAGCAGTTTAGAGATGCTTTGGCAGGTACACTAGTAGCCTAAAGTGTAGGCCTGAGTATGATGAAAAAGCTATACAAGATTTCACACAGCACACTCTAGGATGACCATTAATTATCTAAACACTAGGTGAGATACATAATACCTATCTGAGTTCGATTAGATTACAAAACCAAGGACAACTTAATTTATCATTTTTTGCTAATGCATGTAGACTCCAGAGAAATCCACACAATGCGTCTCTGACCACCTCCTGGGTCAGAATTGCTACGTTTACACAGGGAGACCAATTATTATTATTATTTTTCACTAATTTGCCTTTTGATCAATCACATCAGCTCTGAAAAGATCTGATGTGAAAATATCTGATGTGATTGGTCAAAAGACTAATTTTAGTGGTGGAAAAAGTACTCATTTGTCATACTTGAGTAAAAGTAAAGATACCTTTATAAAAAATGACTCAAGTGAAAGTCAACCAGTAAAATACTACTTTAGTTAAAGTCTTTAAGTATTTGGTTTTAAATATACTTAAGTATCAAGAGTCAAAGTATAATTATTATTTTTTAAATCCTTATATTAAGCAAACCAGCCGGCACCATTTTATTTTTTATTTTTCATTTACGGGTAGCCAGAGGCACACTCCAACACTCAGACATAATTTACAAACGAAGCAGATGCTTAGTGAGTTTGCCAGATCAGAGGGTGTAGAGTTGACCTGAGATGTTCTCTTGATAAGTGTCTGAATTTCATAGTCCTGCTAAGCATTAATAATGTAACGAGTACTTTTGGGTGTTAAGGAAAATGTGTGGGGTAAAAAGTACATTCTTTAGGAATGTAGTGAAGTAAAAGTTGTCAAAAATGTAAATAGTAAAAATACCTCAAAAAACTACTTAAGTAGTACTTTAAAGTTATTCTGCCTAACCCTTGTGTGGTGTTCGGGTCTGTGGGACCCATTTTCAATGTTTACTAAAAGAAAAATAATACAATGAATTATTTTTTCAACCTGAGACTCATTTGCCTTGCCTCATTTTCTGTGAAGAACATGTAAAATAACCAATTTTCATTGAGTACACACTGTGTACACACCCCCCTACACATTTATATTACATATGTGGGGTTACAGTTGGGTCCACTGGACCCGAGGGTAATAAAAGTGTGGGGAAGTGTGTGTGTAGGTGAAAACAAGTACAAATTATTTTTTTTATTTTTTATTTCACCTTTATTTAACCAGGTAGGCTAGCTGAGAACAAGTTCTCATTTGCAACTGCGACCTGGCCAAGATAAAGCAAAGCAGTGTGACACAGACAACAACAGAGTTACACATGGAGTAAACAATAAACAAGCCAATAAAACAATAAACAAGTCAATGACACAGTAGAAAAAAGAAAGTCTATATACAGTGTGTGCAAAAGGCACGAGGAGGTAGGCAATAAATAGCCCATAGGAGCGAATAATTACAATTTAGCAGATAACACTGGAGTGATAAATGAGCAGATGATGATGTGCAAGTAGAGATACTGGTGTGCAAAAGAGCAGAAAAGTAAATAAAATTAAAACAGTATGGGGATGAGGTACGTAGATTGGGTGGGCTATTTACAGATGGACTATGTACAGCTGCAGCGATCGGTTAGCTGCTCAGATAGTTGATGTTTAAAGTTGGTGAGGGAAATAAAAGTCTCCAACTTCAGCGATTTTTGCAATTCGTTCCAGTCACTGGCAAATGAAACAAAATGGTTTGCTGTGTGCCTTCACTCTGTCTTCCTCCTCCCTGGGCCTGCTGTTTTAACATAGCACCAATAACCTGTCTGTCTCCCTGACTGTCTGTCTGTCTCCCACTTTTCTCGCACTCTTTACCCTTTGTTGTGTGTGAAACTACAAAATGTCTTGCGGGAACCTGCACAATGGTATTACAATACATTATTTCGATACATTGTAAAGAATTCTGTATATTCCCACACTCTACCCTTGCCAGCTGCAAATTGGGGGAGGGACACAACAAATAAACAGCTTTGCATGTGTGGATCCTTACCACAATCAGTATGGCAAAAATAATCTCTGCTCAGAGGGCCTTAGAAATCATTTTTGAAGAGAGAGAAGCTGGTGTGGAAGGAATGTCTTCTACTTTGGAAGATGAAGAATTTTCCAAGTATTAGGATCAAGTTGGAGTCTGACAGTGAGTTGGAAGAAGAGGATGAGATTGACCCTCAGCCAGCCCCAGGACCAGGCCATCAGCAACCAGCTCATCAGCAGCTTGCAGGAGGAGAAATATGGATGTCAAAAAATTGTGAAATTGAATGGTCTTCTTGCCCAAGGAATGAGCCACCCCGCATGGCTGCCAATGTGATAAGGATACAACCAGGGCCGACGCGGATGGCAGTTACTCAAGTCTTCATTTGAACTGTTCATCCCAGACACCATCCAGAAAATCATTCTGGACTGCACTAATTTGGAGGGACAGTGTTTTTTGGAGAGAGATGGAAGGAGATGGACCAAACTCATTTACATGCATACTTTGGGGTTACACCTTGCTGGTGTTTTCAGATCCAATGGGGAATCCACAGAATCCCTGTGGGATGCAGAAACTGGCAGAGAACTTTTCCGTGCAACAATGTCTCTGGAAAACTTCCACATTATTTCCAGGATTATCCGCTTTGATAACCGAGGCACCAGACCAGCTCAGCGGCATAGAGACAAGCTAGCTGCAATCAGGTCAGTGTGGGACAAGTGGGTGGACCGCCTTCCCCTGTTTTACAACCCTGGGCCCAACTTTACTGTTGATGAGCAGCTTATGCCATTTAGGGGCTGCTGCCCCTTCAGGCAGTACATACTGTCTAAACCCGCAAAATATGGAATCGAGATCTGGGCTGCCTGTGATGCTGCTTCAACATATGCATGGAACTTGCAAGTGTATACGGGGAAACCAGATGGAGGAGACCCTGAGAAGTACCAAGGAATGCGGGTTGTCCTGGACATGACACAGGGACTCTGTGGCCACTACATCAAATGCAATAACTTTTTTACTTTGCACAAGCTGGGACAGGAGCTCCTCAAGAGGAAGCTGACGATGGTAGGAACAATACAAAAAAACAAGCCAGAGCTCCCAACTCAGCTGTTGAATACACGGAACAAGCCTATTAGTTCCTCTAAGTTTGTGTTCATGGCCGACACGTCCCTAGGGTTCTACGTGCCAAAGAAAGGCAAAAATGTGGTACTCATGAGTACACTGCATAGGGATGTGAGAATCTGTGGCCAGGAATATCAAAAACCAGAAATCATAATGGAGTACAATGCCACAAAAGGAGGAGTGAACAATTTAGACAAGCTGGTGACTGGCTACAGCTGCAAAAGAAGAACCCTACCCTGGCCACTTGTGATACTCTTCAACATCTTGGACATCTCGGTGTACAACGCGTTTGTTATCTGTATGGCGTGGAACCCAGATTGGAACAGGGGGAAGCTACAGAGGAGATGGCTCTTTCTCAAGGAGCTGGGCAAGGCATTGGTTAGACCTCAAATCCAGAGGAGGCAACATATCCCAAGGACCCCAGCTTCTGCAGCCATCGCGAGGAATGTTGTGTCTGCGACTATTCATTAATGTGAAGACTGTTGTATTATCAAATCAATTCTCGGTGTAATTATTACTTGATTAAACTAATCATGTGACTTTAATTAACTAGGAAGCCGGGGCACAATGAAAAAAAATTGTTTATAGAGTGTCTATTTCAGATATTTTCATAACTTATCGATTAGTCAATGTATTATTACCTCATCAGTCTCATATCTGAATGTCGCAAACCCTTGGATATCTGCACGAACCCTAGCATAAATTATGAATCAGTGATATACAAATTAGCTTAAATATTTATTTACTAACTAACTAATCAAATCACAGAAATACATGAAAACACACACAATTAGTTTCATGTATTACATGATACAAAGAAAAAGTCCCTAGCGGATAAAACTGATATGACGGCTTGGTAGACAAAGGAAAGGTGGTGTGGACCGCTCAAGAGCGGGAAACTTATAGCTGATAACTACACTCATAGAAGTTACTAATACCTTACAAGAACGACCGCTCATTTGAAAATAAATTGCTATTTACATATTTACGAGTGCATGTCTTGTTGTCTCTCTCTGTGGTTGCTGGTCCATCTGCTGGAGAGTCAATCGACAGAAAGTCTCTGGTTGTGTTCATAATGGATACGTCAGGTGTACCCATGGTTGTCGCATAGAATAGATGTTTCGGCGGTTGTCTGTATTCTTGCCCTAGGCTTTGTACATTTCCGGCTGCAGACTGGTAGTTCGACGGCCTAGGATTTCTTACTTCTGTAGTGAATCGAAAGTCTCAGAGTTGAACCATTTCCAGCTGTGTAGCCAATGCTCCACGCTGTATGGTCTTGTCCTTTGATAGAGTTGTAGTGCCAACCATTTCAACATGTAGCGTCAGCTGCATGTTTTCTAGTCTAATGATCTATAGAATTGTATCCATTCCAACGTGGGGACTCCGTCCCGGCGTTCTCTGACTTAATGTACATTTTGGGGGAAGTGGTTTTATACTCTGTGGAAAAAGGGGCGATTCCATGATGCCTGATGTAATGTCTGGCCTCACGGGGGCGTGGCCACTGACTAGTTAAAACTTTAAATCTTAACAAGGATCTTGTTCAGAAAGCCAACATCACATTACATCTTCTCACAAATAGTTTCATATTTACTCATTCATTTTATCCAATATCTAGATGTAAATCTGATAATTGAAAAGTGTACACAAACAGAGATACAGTAATGTGGGTTTCCTGTCCCTCATGTGATCACCAAATGAAACACATGACTGTACCTTAAGTGTCCATGGACCACTCCCTCATTCTCAAAAATATAAATATTGTTTAATTATTCAAACTTTTGATGCCCAAGGGTCTCTCTGTGTTCCACAGTTTACTTTCCAATCTCGAACACTACAGAGCATAGGGGCAGTGTATTTTATGACCGACCATAAAACAGCCGACTTCCCGCTCTCCTCCTCTATGAGAGAGAGCACGCTGTAGAGCGGATCCACTCTTACCTGATCCTTCAGATCGTCACAGGAGAGTTATGACAGAAGGAAGGATTCCACCCGACCCACAGAACCAACAACTCAAATACAAGAAGTTAGTGTGAGTGATGTTGTTGCATGTGTGTGTGTCTGATTCTCCTACCTTGGCCTGCTTTAGCTATATATGTGAGTGAGTGAGATGTTAGTAAAATTCCTGAACTAAATTATTTCATCATTCTAGATTGCAGCCGGTAGCAACAAGAAGAAGCGCTGCGATGTGTGTGGACCCAAGAAGGACAAAAATACACAGTACACATGCATCAAGTGCAATAAATACATTTGCAACACATACAGAGTAAAACTCTGTCCCTCATGTGGTGTGTAGACCGGCCTTAATTTGTGTTCATTGGGGCTCATTTATCATTTTCATAAAATACTGTATGTAAAATTAATCCTTCCAATGTGTTCAGTCCAAAGCAATAAACATCAATAGTGGAGAGAAAACCTTGTTTCATTTATATTTGCTCAAGATAAACATGATTTATTCCACCCATGTCTTGATTATAATTTTATTTGAAAAAATTTTAATGGCAAATATCAACCATGTATGCTGTCTATATTGCTTGTAATTGATATATCAACATCTAACTATTAAGTGTTTTAACATAAATTGTTATATCTGTATTATTTTAATTAAAAAAACAATAATTTTGTGGGTCCATCAGACCTGTGAACATTGGGTGAATAACAAAAACATGAACACCACACAAGGGTACTTTACACCACTGCCAATTAGTGGAAATAATATCAGAATTGTGTTGCCTGTCTAAACGCTGACATTAATGTGCAAGATGTGCATCCAGATCTGAGGCCATGTCTACGCTTGACAGTTTATGCAGCTTTGTATTTTGATCATTGAGTTCTGATCACGGAATTTCGAACACGTCATGCGTCTACACCTACATTGAAATGTGTCTACCGTGTCCATGTTGTGTCTAGATTCCCTTTTCCCGCGCTATATTGAAATGTCTGTATGCATTCTGCAAATGATGGAACAGGCTAAATCTGATAATAACACAACAACTTGATGGCAGTAGCCAACTACTGTAGCTAACTAGCCAACTAACCTCTGACAAGCCAGCTAGCTAGCAAAGCTGAAGGGATTGCAAACAGGATAGCATAACTCTTGCCAAACAATAAATTGTTTTCCTAGTAATGCTGGCTAGCATTTATGAAGCCAGAAAACACTTTAATGAAAAAAGATGCCTCTCGCTCCTGAAACACGTTTTCTGGAGACAGTGCTGATGTGCTGATGACATCGCCCACTGTATGCACTTTTGGTTGCCTGATTGCATCCAGACTGAGGAGAAATCCGTACACAATGGGTCCTTGACCACCTCCTGAAGTGGTCAGCCAGATCAGAATACAATCTGATCACAATGCTACTTTTGTGCATCTAGACCATAGCCGCGGGAAGTAGTGTTTTTTTATTCCGAATATTTTTTTATTACGATTTTTCAGGGGGTGCTGCAGCACCTTCAGCACCCCCTGAAGAATCGTAATAAAAAAATATTCTGAATAAAAAAACATTAAAAAAATAATAATAACAAAAGTAGTGCACTGGGCCTTTACTCATCCTGTATTAGAGGACCAATATAGCCATCTGTAGTTGGGAAAAACTTTTTTTTCACAAAAGTAGTGAACTGGGCCTTTACTAGTCATGATTTCCTCGATCAAAGTTTGTACTGACAGATGTAGCCTATTGAATAGCCTATCATTACAGGGCTCTACAGGATGGTAGATCTCCAGGAACAGGGTTGGAGAGCCCTGTTATAAAATATGCATAAAATGCAACCTCCAATTGCAACGTCTGCCTATGCCCACACATATTATGTCAAGGAAATTGTATATTTTTAATTCCCTCAAACACCAAGTTAGGCATGCCTAATTTCAAAATAGGCCGTCATCACTGTCAATCTGAATGATAATTATTCACGTTTTACCAGTGAAACTGCATCTGCATGCCAATCATTTGATTGATCTCAATCAGTTTCATAGGAATAGCCTATACATTTTGATCTTCTTGAACTACTGTTTCATGAGCGAATTAGTGCAGAGGATGTTAACAAAGTAGTAGCCTTTCTTGTATTTTGTTTAAATCAAAGCATATATTCTGCCTGCTGGCTCTGTTGAGTTTTGATGCATAAGATTTATTTTTGACTATTTAGCTTCAACTAACCATCATAAAATCTCATTAGAAATGAGGAGGTGTTTTTGGTGAAACAGTAACATTAGCCTATATGCATACTATGCTATACTAATTTGGTTTTGTTATGTAAAATGCGAATTCATTGTTATGTGATCTTGCAAGACATTGATTCAGCTTTGATCTTACTTTACTAAACGAGCACCATTGTGAGAAGTGATCATCTTCTATTTGTAATACTAATAAAGGATGAGTAGTGTTATTGTAAATGATTGGAGTGCCCTTCATGGTTCTGAAAGGACAGCGCTAAATAAACTTTGATTTGATCAGCTTGAACACATGGTTACAATACACCCTATTACAGAATAAAAGAAAACAGAGGGGTGAACTATCAATTCATATAATTTATTTGCATAGATTTAATCAATAAATCAATTGACCAAGTAGTGAACATGAATCATTAATACGTAGAGTTGCAGGATGTTAGTTTTAAAACAGCCATAAAATAAAGCTTTTGGTGCAGTGTATTCATGCATTTAAATAAACTATAATCTAAATGCATTATTACCTTCATATTTTGATAGCAGAAGTCACATGTAAGTGTCAAGTGTTGACACAGCGTCAGTGGTCTAGACCTGTCTTTTTAATGCGACCATGGTATTCTGAGCAGAAGTCACACAAATGTAGATGCGGCCTCCTTTGAGTCAAGCACACTACGAAGCAATTGAATAGTAAATCCGGACAGGTTTGTTCAGAATATTGTACCTGCGTGGAACCAGTGGGATAGGTAGCCTAGGTCTCACAGGTAACAAAAAACATGCATTACAACTAACCACGTTATATTCACTTCTACAAGGTTAGATAGAGATGTGTCACACGACCGTGCAAAACCATCATGCTACCTTTATTAGTTGCAGCTGGTGTAGTTGCATTGTACATTCTCTTTGTTGAAACTATTTTCAAAAGCTCAAAATGTAAAGCAAATCCAGCGATGGCAGGGAAGTCTGTAATAATAACAGGTAAGTTAGAAAATATTTTGTCCTTAAAAATGTTTGACTGCTTTGAAGGCCAATATTCTCAGAGACTGATCCGAATGTCAGTCTTGCCATGACATTGTCATTGTGAGAGCTCAATATCTTATCATCAGTGGTGATTTTAGCATGTAAATCCTGGTGGGATAGGCCTAATCCCTGACCTCACTAATGCTCTTGTAGCAGAATGGAAGCAAGTCCCCACAGAAATTTTCCAACATCTAGTGGAAAACCTTCCCTGAAGAGTGGAGGCTGTTATTGGAGCAATGTGGGGACCAACTCCATATTAATGCCCATGATTTTGGAATGAGATGAGCAGGTGTCCTCCTACTTTTGTCCATGTAGTGTATCATTAATTATAAGTCCAAAAATGAATGTAGCAACTGCTGAATGCCCCTTTAATCAAATAACCCTTGAACTGTTTTAAATTGCGCCAGGTAGCCTAGCGGTTCAGAGCGGTGTGCCAGTAACCAAAAGGCAGCTGAATCAAATCCCTGAGAGGACTATAAGTAAAAAATCATTGTGCCCTTGAGCAAGGCACTTAACCCTAATTGCTCCTGTAAGTCCCTCTGGATAAGAGTGTCTGCTAAATGTACAAATGTGGTGTCATCTTTGTTGCTGTCTCATGCAGCCTTTAGTAGGCGATGCTACTGTACCTCAGGGCTTGAATCAAGTTTCAATCAGGTTTGCTTTGCACTTATGGAACTGTCCATGTCTTGTTCACTCTATAGGTGTGAACACTGGCATTGGAAAAGCCACTGCTATGGAGCTTGCCTGGAGGGTTGCAAGAGTAATCCTGACATGCCACATCCAAAAGAAAGCTGAACTTGCTATAATGCAGTTAGACCTGGGGAGCGTCCAGGCAGTGCATTCTTTCACTGAGACCTTCCTGAAGACAGAGGCTAGACGGGGTCTGCTCATTAACAGTGGTCATATTGTAATAAAAAGAAGACATGAGTGGAAAAGGGCTATTGGACTGTATTGCACCATCTCTGATTACTCTCCAGGTCTGGTGGCGGATGGGCGCACTGCTGATTGCTTTGCTATTGAGTTTGGGGTCAACCACCTCGGCCACTTCCTGCTGACCTGTCTTTTGCTGGACCACCTGAAGGAGGGGACTGAGGGCCATGTATTCACACTGGGCTCCATGGCATATTGCTGGGGAAACATTGACTTTGATGCCCTTGTCACTAATAAACACCTGGGCACCGGGAGGTACAGCTGGCAGTTCTTCCACTCTTACTGCTAAAGCAAACTGTGCAATGTTCTCTTCAACCACAAGCTGGCCAAGAGGCTGAAGGGGACCAATGTCACTTGCTACGGTGTTCACCCAGGTTGGTCATTTCCTTCAAAATGATTAAATGGTATGTCTGTCACAATGAACAACAACGAGTCCTTCCCGTACTACCTTGCCTCACCTCTAAATTAGAAATCTAGTAACTAGAAAACTCACTCTCACTTCCATTAGAGGTTCCACAGGTCTCCTTTGAGTTAGGGAAGACTGCTTTCAGTTACTATGCCCCTCAGTCCTGGAATGGCCTATAGGTCACTCTAAGACTTAATTATTTGGTCCCAAGAGGTGAATTTAATCAAAAATGTAACCAATGGAAACTGCACTTGTTTTTTATTGATAGTACATATTAGTTTATACTGCCCTTTTGAATGTAACATAATTTATTTGAAATGTTGTAACTGTAATTTTGTAGTGATCGTGCTTGAATTGTTGCTCACATTGTTTGAACTGTTGTTCTCAGGGCACCTTTGGAAATGAGACCCTGGTCTCAATAGGTTCCCCTGGTTAAATTAAAGTTAATAAATACACTCTACAAGTCATGGGTTACAGGCTAAGGGTGTGCATTATCCTGTGTTGGATAGTTATCAGTTCAACTGTGTTCTTTCAATTAACTCATATCTCTATTATGTTTGGCCCATGTAGGAGTAGTGAAAATGGAGCTACCCCGAAACTGCAGCTTGGGGCAGAAATTCATCATCAAGCCAATAGCCAGACTGTTGTTCCTGGATCCAGAATCCGGTGCCCAGACTACACTCCACTGTGCCCTCCAGGATGGCATCGAGCCCCTGAGCGGACGTTACTTCTTCTGCTGTGCGCCGCAGGACGTGGTTGCCAAAGGCAAAAACTACGCTGTCGCTAAGAAGTTATGGGAAGTTAATGAAAGTGGCCTGTTTTAAGGTGGCTGAGTGGCCTGTTTTAAGGTGAAGAAGACACTTTTACACAATGGTACAAGATTCAACCACTCACTTATGGACAATTAATTTTAGCAGTTTGCCCTTCACAGAAAATGTAATACATAACATTGAATTGTTAATTTTCCCTATTTTTGTCCCCCCAGACACATTATAAAAGGAAAGGAAAAACATTAAGTTGCGTATAATAAAACTAAACCAAAATGTATTGCCTTTTTAAAATTCTGTTGTATTATGGTGCCATTTCATACAATTACGATTTGAGGCTTTTGGTATTGTTCAGTCAGTGCTGAGAAAGAAATGAACAATAGTTGGTGGTTTACAGATCTTGGGGAAAATGCACCTTGTATGACTCAATTGATTAATGTGATTAATGTGACAAGAAGAAACTGCTCATACCTAACCATTGATGGTTGTGGCGTGTCTTGTATTGACGATGATGAGTAAGTGTACCTAGGACAGGTAAAAATGTATGTAGCTCTAGTAGAAATGGTTTGGCATATTATAATAAAAATGATACACGTGATTGATTGGCGTTACCTTATTGTCATCACTGTAAATTCAAATAGAATAGGGCTCTATCTGATATAACACAGTGACTAATTCCAGCATGTTACCTACCACACAAGCAGTGTTGGAAGCTACTCTGAAAATATATAGTTTACCAAGCTACCAATTATTTCACACTGGAAGAAGTTAAGCTACACTAAAGCTACCCTTAAGAAATATATAGTTTACTTAACTAAAGTTTCTTAGAATTTTTTTTCAATGCTTTGTGGAAATACATCTGAAATGTCGTAGACTACAAATTGCAAGAACAGATCGCTGTAGTCAGATGTTAACAGAATGTGTGATTTAGCCTACTGAACACAAAGTGAGAATTAGGGAGATCTGATGCTGAAAAGAAAGGACATTCCTGCCTATTTCACCTATTTTATTTTAGCAAAAGTAGTAGTGTTTAGTTCCAGTAGCTATCTATGCCATTACATGGCAAAAAAGTAATTAACAACTGAAATCACTACTAATATTTGAATTTAGTTAAACAAGTTACTGCAAAATGTAATTCAATTACTAGTTTAATCAAATGTATTTATAAAGCCCTTCTTACATCAGCTGATGTCACAAAGTGCTGTACAGAAACCCAGCCTAAAACCCCAAACAGCAAGCAATGCAGGTGTAGAAGCACGGTGGCTAGGAAAAACTCCCTGGAAAGGCCAGAACCTAGGAAGAAACCTAGAGAGGAACCAGGCTATGAGGGGTGGCCAGTCCTCTGCTGGCTGTGCCGGGTGGAGATTATAACATAACATGGCCAAGATGTTCATAGATGACCAGCAGAGTCAAATAATAATAATCACAGTGTTTGTAGAGGGTCAGGTCAGCACCTCAGGAGAAATGTCAGTTGGCTTTTAATAGCCGATCATTCAGAGCATCTCTACCACTCCTGGTGTCTCTAGAGAGTTGAAAACAACAGGTCTGGGACAGGTAACACGTCCGGTGAACAGGTCAGGGTTCCATAGCCGGAGGCAGAACAGTTGAAACTGAGAGAGAGAGAGAGAGAGAGAGAGAGAGAGAGAGAGAGAGAGAGAGAGAGAGAGAGAGAGAGAGAGAGAGAGAGAGAGAGAGAGAGAGAGAGAGAGAGAGAGAGAGAGAGAGAGAGAGACTCTCCTGAAAGAAGCTAGCTAGCTAGCTAACAAGGAGAGAGAGAGAGAGAGAGAGGTCATGATCAGATGATCAGATGAGCTCCTGCATTTTTCAGCATTTTCTTTAAAAAAGATAGATTTAGAGTTAGTTAAACTTGGACTTTTTGTGGAACTGAGAGAGATACAGCTTCAACTGTATTCAACTGTAACTGACTTGATACAGCTTCAACTAGCACTGACGTGTCAAGTGAGAGGTGTCAAAGACCATTAGCCCAACAATGGCAGGAGAGTCGAATAGTCTACCCCAACCAAATGGAGAGGCCTTAGAAGCTCCCTCCTGCTGTTCAGAGGTAATTAAAATACAGTACCCTGTGAGTGTAAAGAATGATAAGGCAAGAAAAGAGCACAAAATGAAGCTCCTTATGGAAAATCAAGAGACACTTTTTGCTGACTATTACAAAAATGGGAACATCAGCAACCTTATCTTCCACACAAACCATCCCCTGGCATGGCACAGTGCTATATTAGCACACTACCCCTCTGTTAAGAGAGGGGGGGTTAACGAGGGGTGGAAACTCAGGATACTTGACAACGAGGACTCTGAGTCAGCTAACATAAATCTATATAAGTCTGGAACAGTATTGGTACAGGGCAACCCCAAACAGTTTCAGCTGGACTTTCACCTAATCAAAGAATTAGCCCAGCAGGAGAAGCTCTCCCTTGATAAAGATACCCCCACCCGAAGCGGGTCAGACCAGACCTCTTCATCATATAACCCCACAGACGAGCAACCCTCAGCAGACAGTCAACCTCCCAGTACAGAGCACTTCTCCCTCATTGAAATGAAGGATAAATTCACCCAGCTGGAGGTAAGGCAGGTGGAGCTGGAACAGCAGGTGATTACACTCCAGTCAGCACAGACCCAGACAACAGTCCAGCACAACAACCCCTTAACCAGACCAGGAGAGCTGGAGGTGGAGAGAGACATATCTGCACTCTGGACAGTGGTGAGACAACTTCAACAGGAGAAAGAGCAGAAGCAGGAGCAGAACAAAGCACTAGAGGAGAGGATCAGACTGCTGGAGGAGAGGGAGAGGGGGATGGAGGAGAGGATCAGACTGCTGGAGGAGAGGTTGAGGGGGATGGCATGTGACAGAGAACAACCCACTAGGGAGGTGGCCATCCCCACAGAGACGCCAGCAGAACAGCCCACCTCAGCACCGGACAAAAGTCTCGACACCACAGCAGAACAGTCCACACCAGACCCTGACCATAGAGTCAACATCACAGCAGAACAGACAAAAGAAAAACCCCAAGCCCAGCAGCTCTCACCCCCCCTGAGCACCCCCCCCCTGTCAGCCACCCTGATAGCCCTCCTGACAACCCCCCCACACCCACTGAGAACAAACACAAGACACAGATTGTTCTCCTTATGGACTCAAATGGGAAATATATAGAAGAAAAAAAACTTTTTCCCAAACACAGTGTGTCTAAACTCTGGTGTCCAAACACCCAGTGCGCCCTAGACCTTCTGTCTGAGGACAAACTAGGCTCACCTAGCCACATAATAATACACACAGGCACAAACGACCTGAGAGCACAGCAGGAAAGGGTGGCCACAGCACTGAAGGGAGTGATTGAAAAAGCTTCTTCTACTTTCCACAATGCACAAGTGGTTATCTCCACCCTGCTACCACGAAAAGACTTCCACCCTGCTACAATACAGCGGGTAAACGCAAGCATTTCCCGTGACTGTGCCTCAAAACCAAATGTTTTCCTGGCCCACCACTCCACCCTGGACTTGAACAGCCTCTATGACCAGGTCCACCTCTATAAGGCAGCAGTGCCCACCTTTGCCCGGACTCTAAAGGACATCGCTCTCAAACGCAGCCCCAACACTTCACACAGGAGCAACAGATCAATAGACACCCCACCCAGACCAGCGAGACACCCTCCAAGACCTGCAGGACCCCCCCGTGGACCTACACATAGAGGACCCACGCCAAGAGGACTTACATCCAGACCACAGCACCCCCAGACACATCCACACCCCCACCCCAACCAATCAACACCCCCCCACATCAACCATGCCCACACCCCATTTAGGCCCCCTCAGATCAGACCTATGCCACTCCTGCCCACCCCATGCACCCCACCCCCGCAAAGAGGGCATCAACATGGAAGTCACACATACGCCCAGGTAGTGAGCGGGCAAACAGGCCCAACCCCCACTCTTACACTAGCCCAAGTACCAGATGCTCAGCAGGCTCTGCTCACACTTACTGGCCTGAGGCCAAACCACACGGCCAACAACATTGGACACTTTATGGAACAAAAAGCCTTCACTATATCATCCTGGAATATCCAAGGCCTGAGGTCATCTGCCTTTGGCCTAAAGAGCAGGAACCCGGACTTCACCAAAGAAATCGGTAATGCAGACATTCTCATCCTGCAAGAAACATGGTATAGCGGAGACGGACCCACTGGTTGCCCTCTAGGTTACAGAGAGCTGGTAGTCCCATCCACCAAACTACCAGGTGTGAAACAGGGAAGGGACTCAGGGGGAATGCTAATTTGGTATAGAGCAGACCTAACTCACTCCATTAAATTAATCAAAACAGGAACATTTTACATTTGGCTAGAAATTCAAAAGGAAATTATCTTAACAGAGAAAAATGTCCTCCTGTGTGCTACCTATATCCCCCCACTAGAATCCCCATACTTTAATAAAGACAGCTTCTCCATCCTGGAGGGGGAAATCAATCATTTCCAGGCCCAGGGACATGTATTAGTCTGTGGCGACCTAAATGCCAGAACTGGACAAGAACCTGACACCCTCAGCACACAGGGGGACAAACACCTGCCTGCAGGTGACAGCATTCCCTCCCCCATATGCCCCCCTAGGCACAACTATGACAACATAACCAACAAAAACGGGTCACAACTCCTGCAGCTTTGTCGCACGCTGGGTATGTACATAGTCAATGGTAGGCTTCGAGGGGACTCCTATGGTAGGTACACCTATAGCTCATCTCTTGGCAGTAGCACTGTAGACTACTTTATCACTGACCTCAACCCAGAGTCTCTCAGAGCGTTCACAGTCAGCCCACTGACACCCCTATCAGACCACAGCAAAATCACAGTCTACTTGAACAGAGCAATACTCAATCATGAGGCATCAAAGCCAAAGGAACTGAGTAACATTAAGAAATGCTATAGATGGAAGGAATGCAGTTTGGAAACCTACCAAAAAACAATTAGGCAACAGCAAATTCAATCCCTTTTAGACAACTTCCTGGGTAAAATGTTCCACTCCAATAGTGAAGGTGTAAACTTGGCAGTAGAAAATCTTAACAGTATATTTGACCTCTCAGCTTCCCTATCAAATCTAAAAATCTCAAATAGAAAACCGAAGAAAATGAACAACAATGACAAATGGTTTGATAAAGAATGCAAAAATCTAAGAAATAAATTGAGAAACCTGTCCAACCAAAAACATAGAGACCCGGAAAACCTGAGTCTACGCCTTCACTATGGTGAATCACTAAAACAATACAGAAATACACTACGGAAAAAGAAGGAACAGCACGTCAGAAATCAGCTCAATGTAATTGAAGACTCCATAGACTCTAACCAATTCTGGGAAAATTGGAAAAAACTAAACAAACAACAACACGAAGAATTATCTATCCAAAATGGAGATGTATGGGTAAACCACTTCTCCAATCTTTTTGGCTCTATAACAAAGAATAAAGAGCAAAAACATATACATGATCAAATACAAATCCTAGAATCAACTATTAAAGACTACCAGAACCCACTGGATTCTCCAATTACCTTGAATGAGTTACAGGACAAAATAAAAACCCTCCAACCCAAAAAGGCCTGTGGTGTTGATGGTATCCTTAATGAAATGATCAAATATACAGACAACAAATTCCAATTGGCTATACTAAAACTCTTTAACATCGTCCTTAGCTCTGGCATCTTCCCCAATATTTGGAACCAAGGACTGATCACCCCAATCCACAAAAGTGGAGACAAATTTGACCCCAATAACTACCGTGGAATATGCGTCAACAGTAACCTTGGGAAAATCCTCTGCATTATCATTAACAGCAGACTCGTACATTTCCTCAATGAAAACAATGTACTGAGCAAATGTCAAATTGGCTTTTTACCAAATTACCGTACAACAGACCATGTATTCACCCTACACACCCTAATTGACAACCAAACAAACCAAAACAAAGGCAAAGTCTTCTCATGCTTTGTTGATTTCAAAAAAGCCTTCGACTCAATTTGGCATGAGGGTCTGCTATACAAATTGATGGAAAGTGGTGTTGGGGGTAAAACATACGACATTATAAAATCAATGTACACAAACAACAAGTGTGCGGTTAAAATTGGCAAAAAACACACACATTTCTTCACACAGGGTCGTGGGGTGAGACAGGGATGCAGCTTAAGCCCCACCCTCTTCAACATATATATCAACGAATTGGCGAGGGCACTAGAACAGTCTGCAGCACCCGGTCTCACCCTACTAGAATCCGAAGTCAAATGTCTACTGTTTGCTGATGATCTGGTGCTTCTGTCACCAACCAAGGAGGGCCTACAGCAGCACCTAGATCTTCTGCACAGATTCTGTTAGACCTGGGCCCTGACAGTAAATCTCAGTAAGACCAAAATAATGGTGTTCCAAAAAAGGTCCAGTCACCAGGACCACAAATTCCATCTAGACACCGTTGCCCTAGAGCACACAAAAAACTATACATACCTCGGCCTAAACATCAGCACCACAGGTAACTTCCACAAAGCTGTGAACGATCTGAGAGACAAGGCAAGAAGGGCCTTCTATGCCATCAAAAGGAACATAAATTTCAACATACCAATTAGGATCTGGCTAAAAATACTTGAATCAGTCATAGAGCCCATTGCCCTTTATGGTTGTGAGGTCTGGGGTCCGCTCACCAACCAAGATTTCACAAAATGGGACAAACACCAAATTGAGACTCTGCATGCAGAATTCTGCAAAAATATCCTCCGTGTACAACGTAGAACACCAAATAATGCATGCAGAGCAGAATTAGGCCGATACCCACTAATTATCAAAATCCAGAAAAGAGCCGTTAAATTCTACAACCACCTAAAAGGAAGCGATTCCCAAACCTTCCATAACAAAGCCATCACCTACAGAGAGATGAACCTGGAGAAGAGTCCCCTAAGCAAGCTGGTCCTAGGGCTCTGTTCACAAACACAAACACACCCCACAGAGCCCCAGGACAACAGCACAATTAGACCCAACCAAATCATGAGAAAACAAAAAGATAATTACTTGACACATTGGAAAGAATTAACAAAAAAACAGAGCAAACTAGAATGCTATTTGGCCCTAAACAGAGAGTACACAGTGGCAGAATACCTGACCACTGTGACTGACCCAAACTTAAGGAAAGCTTTGACTATGTACAGACTCAGTGAGCATAGCCTTGCTATTGAGAAAGGCCGCCGTAGGCAGACATGGCTCTCAAGAGAAGACAGGCTATGTGCACACTGCCCACAAAATGAGGTGGAAACTGAGCTGCACTTCCTAACCTCCTGCCCAATGTATGACCATATTAGAGAGACATATTTCCCTCAGATTACACAGATCCACAAAGAATTTGAAAACAAATTCAATTTTGATAAACTCCCATATCTACTGGGAGAAATTCCACAGTGTGCCATCACAGCAGCAAGATTTGTGACCTGTTGCCACAAGAAAAGGGCAACCAGTGAAGAACAAACACCATTGTAAATACAACCCATATTTATGCTTATTTATTTTAACTTGTGTGCTTTAACCATTTGTACATTGTTACAACACTGTATATATATAATATAACATTTGTAATGTCTTTATTGTTTTGAAACTTCTGTATGTGTAATGTTTACTGTTAATTTGTATTGTTTATTTCACTTTTGTATAATATCTACCTCACTTGCTTTGGCAATGTTAACACATGTTTCCCATGCCAATAAAGCCCCTTGAATTGAATTGAATTGAATTGAGAGAGAGAGAGAGAGAGAGAGAGAGAGAGAGAGAGAGAGAGAGAGAGAGAGAGAGAGAGAGAGAGAGAGAGAGAGAGAGAGAGAGAATTAGAGAGAGCTAGTTGAATTACATGTAGTTCACTTCTCTCCAACAATGCACACTAGTGAATGTAATGGGCATTTGCATGTAGTGTAATTAGACTGCATACTCGAACAGATTACCTTGTATACAGTGCATTTGGAAAGTATTCAGACCTCTTGACTTTTTCCACATGTTGTTACTTTACAGCCTTATTCTAAAATGGATTCAATATTTTTCTTCCTCATCGATCTACACACAGTACCCCATAATGGCAAAGCAAAAACAGGTTTTTAGAAATGTTTGCAAATTTATTACAAATAAAAAAAACATACCGTTTACATAAGTATTCAGACCCTTTGCTATGAGACTCGCAATTGAGCTCAGGTGCATCCTGTTTCCATTTATCATCCTTGAGATGTTTCTACATCTTGATTGGAGTCCACCTGTGGTTAAATCAATTGATTGGACATGATTTGGAAAGGTACACACCTGTCTATATAAGATCCGTAAGGTCTGTCTATATAAGAACTTGTCCGTAGAGCTCCGAGTCAGGATTGTGTAAGGGCACAGATCTGGGGAAGGGTACCAAAACATTTCTGCAGCATTTAAAGTCCCCAAGAACACAGTGGCCTCCATCATTCAACCTCTTAGCACACAGAACCCGCTAAAGGGATCAAAATTGACAACATCCGGTGAAGCTGGAGCGCCCCATATTCAAATTACAACATTGTAATATTAAACATTCATGAACATACAAGTGTCTTACATCATTTAAAAGTTGAACTTCTTGTTAATCCAACAGATTTCAAAAAGGCTTTACTGCGAAAGCATACCATGTGATTATCTGAGAACAGCGCCCACACAAAAATACTTTTCCAAACCAGCACAAGCGTCACAAAAGTAACAAATAGCGATAAAATAAATCACTTATCTTTGAAGATCTTCCTCTGTTTGCAATCCCAAGGGTTCCAGCTCCACAACAAATGGTCGTTTTGTTCAATAAAGACTTCTTTATATCCCAAAAATGTCAGTTTAGTTGGTGTGCTTGATTCTGTAATCCACTTGTTCAACATGCATACAAACGAATCCAAAAAGTTACCAGTAAAGTTCATCCAAACATGTCAAACGATGTTTCTAATTAATCCTCAGGTACTCTAATATCTAAATGAATGATCAAATTTAAGACAGAGAATAGTATGTTCAATAGGGAAGATAAATAACGAAGAGCGTGCACGTCATTCACACGCTCAACAAGACTACATTTCTAATGAGAGACACCTTGGAAAAACTACAACTACTCTGCCATTTTTCAAAAAACAAGCCTGAAACCCTTGCTAAAGACTGTTGACATCTAGTGGAAGCTATAGGAACTTTAATCTGGGAGCTATTTATTTGTATATCCCATAGACAAGCATTGAAATGGACTGTGATCTCAAAAAAACATTTTCCGGATGGATTTTCCTCGGGTTTTCACCTGCCATATCAGTTCTGTTATACTCACAGACATTATTTTAACAGTTGTAGAAACTTCAGAGTGTTTTCTATCCAATGCTACCAATTATATGCATATCCTCTCTTCTGGGCCTGAGTAACAGGCAGTTTACTTTGGGCAAGTCATTCATCCAAACTTCCGAACACTGCCCCCTAGCCCTAAGAGGTTTTAAATGGAAGAAGTTTGGAACCACCAAGACTCTTACTAGAGTTTGCCGCCCAGCCAAACTGAGAAATCAGGGGAGAAGGGCCTTGGTTAGGGAGGTGACCAAGACCCCGATGGTCACTCTGACAGAGCTCCAGAGTTTCTCTGTGGAGATGGGAGAACCTTCCAGAAGGACAACCATCTCTGCAGCACTCCGCCAATCAAACCTTTATGGTAGAATGGCCAGACGGAAGCCACTCCTCAGTAAAAGGTCTAATTAAACCAAGATTGAACTCTTTGGCCTGAATGTCAAGCTTCATGTCTGGAGGAAACCAGGCACCATCCCTACGGTGAAGCATGGTGGTGGTGGCAGATGTTTTTCAGCGGCAAGGACTAGGAGACTAATCAGGATCGAGGGAAAGATGAACGGAGCAAAGTACAGAGAGATCCTTGATGAAAACCTGCTCCAGAGCGCTCAGGACCTCAGACTGGGGCGAAGGTTCACCTTCCAACATGACAACGACCCTAAGCACACAGCCAAGACAACGCAGGAGTGGCTTCAGGACAAGTCTCGGAATGTCCTTAAGTGGCCCAGCCAGAGCTCGGACTTGAACCTGATCGAACATCTCTGGAAAGACCTGAAAATAGCTGTGCAGCGACACTCCCCATCCAACCTGGCAGAGCTTGATAGGATCTGCAGAAAATAATGGGAGAAACTCCCCAAATACAGGAGTGCCACATTTGTTTACATCCCTGTTAGTGAGCATTTGTCCTTTGTCAAGATAATCCATTCAACTGACAGGTGTGGCGTATCAAGAAGCTGATTAAACATGATCATTACACAGGTGCACCTTGTGCTGGGAACAATAAAATGCCACACTAAAATGTGGAGTTTTGTGTCACAACACAATGCCACAGATGTCTCAAGTTTTGAGGGAGCAGGCAGTTGGCATGCTGACTGCAAGAATGTCCACCAGAGCTGTTGCCAGAGAATTTAGTATTTTTAGGCCTATGGGAGAACTAGAGCACAGCAACCGACATGTTTGTGAGAGTTTCACCTTTCCACAGAAAAGTGTGTACCCCAAACTGTTTGGATGCTACTGACAGAAGTTGGAGGTTGGCTGTACCAACTACAGACGAGTCCCAAGACGCTTGTGGGAGGTCATAGAGCAAAACAGAGAGCACCATTTTGTTCATATTTCCGTAGAGGGGTCATAAACTCTACTAATTAGATTTCCAGGGTGGGGCGAGGAAATCGACTCTAGGGGATTTTAATGCAGTCATCTCGGTTTTCATTTGAAGCATATTTTTATACATCACTTGTTTGTTCCATTTGCGAAGACATTGGCAACTTTTTATTTCTAGTCAACTTTGTTCTGAAGTTATCAGTGGTCACAGAGAGACAGGTAAACCATGTGATTCAATGCTTAGCGGAGATCTTCTGTGTATAAAGTGACACGGGACGGCAAAAAAAAAACATGCAATGATGCACTTAACTGTTCTATGAGTGGTTTGGGGCAGCCATCAGACCTGCCTAGTTAAATTTAAAAATTTTAAATAAAATAATTTAAAAAATAGCGTTTAAGTGCAAAGTTAATAACGATGGTTTGGTGAAACAGCTCTGAGATTTAATGATGCTTCTACGAAGGTTCTAATTATGAATTTTGCCTTAAGAAGCTTTTGGTAAACTGGGCCCTGAACTTTTGCTTAGTCTCAGGGGGGCTCTCATAACTTAAAAACTACTCAACAATGTGGTTGCACCTGCTGCAACAGCTAGGGCCTGCCTTTGTCTGTGTGAATGGGTGAGCTGTGATCTTGTTAGATAATATTCACTCTCAATCATTAGATGGAAAGGTAAAATAAGATTATTCCGTGAGGCACACTTACCCCAAAGTATAATAATACAACTGAAGAAAAAAAACTACAATTTTAAAGTCTGTTTCATGACATAACGTGTGGACATGCAATATCATAAATGAACGTTAGAGGGTAGTGTTGATTATGGTACTAGGTATGTTCACCCTCTGAAGGATGAAGAAAATATATAGTTTACTTCCTGGAGGAGGCGGAGTCTTGAAATCACGCTGGGTAGCACCTGGAGTAGATGTTGAATGATATTGGTCTGGATTTTTAGAAAAGCATAAACTGAAACGAATTAGCGTAATATGTAGTTTTAATTCAGGCAATATTATATGTTAAAGTTTTGTTTTTACGACGTGGTGTCCAGTCTGCATACGTTTTAACAAGTTGACTAAGTTAGCTACGTTAGCTAGCTTGCCATGCTTTGCCGAAGGACATCTGCGTGACTGATGCTGGTAGGCGCTCGTTTATTTAATTGCCATAATCCAGTTTCCTCAAAGTTGACCATCCAGTCACAGTAACTATAGAGACATTTATGTATTTTCATCTTAAGAACATGGGGACTTGGAATTTGGCTTGTCAGTGTTCCAGGATGTTCGTCAACAGTAGACTGTTGAATTTGGTATCAGAGTCAGACATGAGAGTGGGTTGTCACTTTGCGTCCTACCATTGCGCTAGTGCTCTCCTCTGGCCTAAGGACAGCAGAGCCAAACCAGCAGAGAGGTGGCGACGCAGTGCTATAACCAGCTCTGGAATGCGACACATGCCTGCTGTGTCTGAAGTAGTAAAGTACAAAGCCGAAGGTCAGTCTGAAGACATAAAGGATGACCCAGAGACTCCAGCCTCCAGAAATGTCTGGAGGAAAGAGACCTCAGTATCCCGGGAGAGGAAGCCCAATGCAGACAGCAGAGTATCATCTGAGTTCCAGAGAGGTGCCCCAATCCAACGGGAGAGGAAAGCAAATACAGACAGCAGAATGTCATCTGAGCTCCGGAAGCTCAGCCTGGATGACTTTCCAGAGGAGTGTGAGAGGCTAGTGAAGGACTCGAGAGAAAGACTGTCCAAAGAAGAACACAGGAATTATGAGACATTGTTTGGTGTGTCTCCCTGTCTCCTGGCTCTCACCCAGGGCAGAAGGAATGCACACAGGTTGTTTGTGAAGGAGGGTGAGGCCTCTCGTAGGGCCTCTGTACGACAGGTGTGTGAGGAGGCCCATAGACAGGGTGTGCCGATCCAGAGGGTTAGTAAGAAGGACTTGAACAAGATGTGCTCAGGAGGGGTTCACCAGGGCTTATGCCTACAGGCCAGTTGTTTGGGTTTCCTCAAAGAGGACAAGACCTCCAAGCCCCCTGGGGACAGCAGTCACATCCCCATCTGGCTAGTCCTAGATGGAGTGCAGGACCCAATGAACCTTGGTGCCATCCTGCGTTCTGCATATTTTCTTGGGGTGGACGGAGTTGCTAGCAGTCTTCGTAACAGGTAGCCAAACCCAATATTCAAGATCTAACTTTGTTTTGTAAGACTAAGAAATAATTTATTGAGTTTATGGCTGTAATATGTGGTGTCTCTTTGCTTCTAGCTGTCCGTTGACACCAGTTGTGAGTAAGGCCAGCTCGGGTGTAATGGAGGTCATGAGAGTGTATGGCTATGACAGCCTCGCGGATATGCTGAAGGTACTGTACCTGTCCTAATGCATTTTAGCCTGGCCATGCACTGGTCAGCATACTTTCAGAATATCACTATTTGGCTTGAGTATTTTCTGAATGTGTTTTTACCTTTGTCTTTACTGTTAGCTGTTTTGACCTACAGGTAACTGCCAAAACAAAGGAAACACTTGAGTAAATGAGGGATAAATGAGTAAATGAGGGATGAAAGTACAGTGACTTCAGAAAGTATTCATACTCCTTGACTTTTTTTGTTGCATTTTTTTGTCACTGGCCTACACACAATACCCCATAATGTCAAAGTGGAATTATGTTATTTAAACCCCTTTTGTTCTGGCAAGTCTAAATTGGTTCAGAAGTAAGAATGTGCTTAACAAATCACATACGTTGCATGGAAGGTATCTGAGTTGGGCAGTTTGGATGGTGTATTGATACACCCAGTACCTACAAAGACACAGGTGTCCTTCCTAACTCAGTTGCTGGAGAGGAAGGAAACCGCTCAGAGATTTCACAATGGTGACTTTAAAACAGTTTTAATGGCTGTGATAGAAAACTTTGTACTTACTCCACAAGTTACTCCATTATACTAACCTAATTGACTGAGTGAAAAGAAAGAAGGAAGCCTGTACAGAATATGCATCCTGTTTGCAACAAGGCACTAAAGTAATACTGCTAAAAATGTGGCAAAGCAATTAACTTTTTGTCCTGAGTACAAAGTGTTTTGTTTGGGGCAAATATAACTCATTACTCAGTACCACTCTCCATATTGTCAAGCATAGTGGTGGCTGCATAATTGTATGGGTTTGTTTGCAATTTTGAAGGACTGGGGAGTTTTTCAGGAGAAGAAAGAAATGGAATGGAGCTAAGCACAGGCAAAATCCTACAGGAAAACCTGGTTCAGTCTGCTTTCCACCTGACAATGGGAGATGAATTCACCTTTCAGAAAGACAATAACCTAATACACAAGACCAAATCTACAGTGGAGTTGCTTACCAAGAAGTCAATGAATGATCCTGAGTTAAATCTGCTTAAAAATCTATGGCAAGCCTTGAAAATGGGTGTAGTAATGATCAACAACCACTTTGACAGAGCTGATTTTTAAAAGAATCATGGACAAATATTTTACAATCCATGTGTCCAAAGCTCTTAGAGACTTACCCAGAAAGACTCACAGCTGTAAGCGCTGCCAAAGGTGATTCTAACATGTATTGGCTCAGGGGTGTGA
Source organism: Salvelinus namaycush (assembly GCF_016432855.1). Taxonomy (NCBI): domain Eukaryota; kingdom Metazoa; phylum Chordata; class Actinopteri; order Salmoniformes; family Salmonidae; genus Salvelinus; species Salvelinus namaycush. The sequence goes on along the minus strand of NC_052309.1, from coordinate 21,243,859 downwards.
ATACTTACATAAATGATATCTCTGTATTTCATTTTCAATACATTTTCAAAAACATGTTTTCATTTTGTCATTATGGGGTATTGTGTGTAGATGGGTGAGGAAAAAACTAAAATGTAATCCATTTTGAATTCAGGCTGTACACAACAAAATGTGGAATAAGTCAAGGGGTATGAATACTTTCTGAAGGCACTGTACATTGAAAGCAGATGTGAATCCTAAGTTAAACATTTAACAGGGTCATGTATAAAATTGTCCAGTTGCCCATTATTTAGGCTACTGTGGGTAGAAGAAGAGATCTGTGACTTTGAAAGAGGGGTCTCAAAGGAGCATAGGGGGTTTAAAGGGTGTGTGTCACCAGAACTCAACGCAATTGAACATTTATGGGAGATTCTGGAGCGGTGCCGAAGAAAGTGTTTTCCATCAATAAAACACCAAATTATAATTTCTCGTGGTTGAATGGTGTTGCATCCCTCCAATAGATTCTACAAGTGTCTGAAACTCTATGCCAAGGCCCATTGATACTGTTCTGGATGCTAGTGGTGGCCTAACGCTCTATAGAGACACTATGTTGGTGTTTCCTTTATTTTGGAAGTTACCTGTAAACGTCAACTGTTAGGGGGTTGATGCTATTTGATAGTACTCACTAGCTGATGACCAGGGTCTGTTCTGTGCAGGTGAAAATGGCACAAGGCTGGCAGGTTATTGGCACAGTGGGAGCTGAAGCAGAGAACTCCCATGTTCCTGTCATGAAATGTTCCAAATTCCAGATGACCAAACCTACGCTTCTGCTGATGGGTAAGTATTTCCTGTGCGTGTCCATGGACCATGCGTGTGAGTTTTATTTGCTTTCGCTTTCCTAACTCCACCCTGCTGTGTCCTCACTCAGGTGGTGAAGGGGAAGGTTTGTCCCGGGAGCTGCGTCTGCAGTGTGAGGTCATGCTCACCATCCCATCCCGCAGAGATCTGCACCCTGGGGTCGAGTCCCTCAATGTCTCTGTGGCTACAGGTAAAGTCCACCACTAGACTATCTGCATTCATTGTCTCTGAAAAAGAAAAGAGATGGAATACTTTATCTATGCTCTCATTCAGTGTGATTTAACCATCCCTTTTCTTCCCCTCCTCCCTTCTGTTCTCCAGGCATCCTGCTGCACTCTCTGTTGTCGTCCCGTAGAGGTGGCCATTGATGCCCGACTAAACTACACAACTCAATGTGTTTACTTTAGAGGCCCTCACTGGGCTTAATGACTGGATTTACTTAATCAATTAGCATTCAGGATGTCTGAGAGGCCTGGATGGCTGATTGATTGTGCTGGGGCAGCTGATGTGCCCTGGCTGTGCTGCACTGCACTGCTTTGGACCTTCATGCTAGCTACTTTTCTGAATGTAAACATAGTATGAAGTAATGAAAATAAATAAAACCTTGTCTAATCAAAGTTATAGCATTCTTTGGAACTTTCTAATGTTAGCCGCTTGGGATTTTAAGACTTTTGCACATGTGAATGTTGAATCCATAAAAATACAAATGTTTATGAGAATGTGGTGCCTGACGAAATAGCTGCTGTTAGAACGGGTCAGTGGCTTCGGTTCAGCTAAATTGATTGCAAATGCTGGTTTTGAATAGAAAGGGAGGGAGGGGAATGACCACAGGCTCTGGGCTATTGCGTCTGGTCAGGGGCTGTTTAAAATTGATCATGGGAACAAGCGGCTGCTATTGATAGGCAACATTTGCCCTTTTATCACTGTCAGAATTTAACCAGGGGGCTCATTTATAATTAATGTGCACAAGAATTTGTGTGTAGTTTGAACATTATCACAAATCTTCAGGATTTATCAGAAGTTTAATTGTTAGGACTTGTTCTTTATTGAGCATATATTTAACAATTGCCTCAGACCTTATGCTTATGAATTAGATTTAATAGATTTACATATCTGTTTTTGTTACAATCTGAACCTATAATTTCAAGGATTGCATGCTTACATCCATTGAAAACATGTTTTTGTGGGAATGTAATTATCTCTACAGTGTAAATACTCTTCTACAACTGATGATTCTTTCTATATAATTCATGAATAGCGTTATTGTAACCAGACCTATTTGTTAATTCCCAGTGTGCTGCAGTGCTTGGCCATACAGCCAGAGTTGAGGGGCTGTGAATTGGCCTGAGGTACTTGTTGCGTTTATATTTTTGTATAAAAAAAATAAAATAAAAGATCCCAGAAACATTCCACATGTACAAAAAGCTTATTTCTCTCAAATTTGGTGCACAAATTTGTTCACATCCCTGTTAGTGAGCATTTCTAGTTTGCCAAGATAATCCATCCACCTGTGGCATATCTTTTGAATTTTTTTTATTCTAAATTAGTTTTACCCCCTTTTTTCACCCCAATTTCATGGTATCCAATTGGTAGTAGTTACAGTCTTGTCTCATTGCTGCAACTCCCGTACGGACTCGGGAGAGGCGAAGGTCGAGAGCCATGCGTCCTCCGAAACACAACCCAACCAAGCCACACTGCTTCTTCACACAATGCCCATCCAACCCGGAAGCCAGCCGCACCAATGTGTCGGAGGAAACACCTGGCGACCTGGTCAGCGTGCACTGCGCCCGGCCCGCCACAGGAGTCGCTAGTGCGCGATGAGACAAGGATATCCCTGCCGGCCAAACCCTCCCTAACGATGCTGGGCCAATTGTGCGCCGCCCCATGGGCCTCCCAGTCGCGGCCGGCTGCGACAGAGCCTGGACTCGAACCCAGAATCTCTGGTGGCATGGCCTTAGACCACTGCGCCACCCGGGAGGCCCAGGTGTGGCATATCAAGAAGTTGATTTAACAGCATGATCATTACACTGGTGTGCCTTGTACTGTGGACAATAAAAGCCTGCTCTAAAATGTGCAGTTTTGTTACAACACAATGCCACAGATGTCTCAAGTTTTGAGGGAGAGTTCAATTGGCATGATGGCTGCAGGAATGCCCACCAGAGCTCTTGCCAGAGAATTTAATGTTCAGTTCTCTACCATAATCTGCCTCAAATGTTGTTTTTGTTGAAATTGGAAGTACGTCCAACCAGTCTCACAACTGCAGACCACGTGTAACCATGCCAGCCCAGGACCTCTACATCTGGCTTCTTCAGCTGTGGGATTGTCTGAGACCAGCCCTCTGGACAGCTGATGAAACAGGAGTATTTCTGTCTGTAATAAATACATTTTGTGGGGAATAGCATATTCTGATTGGCTGGGCCTGGCTCCCAAGAGGGCGGGCCTATGCCCTACCAGGCCTACCCATGGCTGCACCCCTGCCCAGTCGTGAAATCGATAGATTAGGGTCTAATGAATTCATTTCAATTGACTGATTTCCTTATAAGAACTGTAACTCAGTAAAATATGTGAAATTGTTGCATGTTGCGTTTATATGTTTGTTCAGAATAATTATGGAAAACAGGAGGCATTGTCTCTCTTAGCCCTACAGTTTTGATAAGCTCTGCACACTCGTCAACATGCACACTGTGAATTGGTGTTGATTGCTTTTGGCATGTTCAATAGTTATCGATCAAGGGGAAGCAGAGTCCTTTAGCTGACTGCTCGCCGGGAGCTGACACTATTCTTAGGGTAAGTCAAATGTCTAAGAGACATCTGGAGGTGGATTTCACAGGGCTATTGCTCTACTAGAGTTTGCTGCTAGGGCATTGAGATAGTATGAAGTGGTAGCTAATCCACATGCAAATGAAAGTAAACTGTTAACATAACATTTTGTTTGGGTGTAAAGGGAAATGTCATTGGCTGCTGCTATTCCCTCTACTGTGAGCTCTAAACTTTCTGTTTCCGGGAAGGCGAGAATAGCTTCCCATGCCGTTCCATCTCCCGACTAAGTTTTACGGGTTCCAATTATGCTATTTTCTGTGTTTTTTTTGCCGCTGATCGTAACTGTTTTTGTATGTAATGTTTGCGCCATCGTTTCCTATGACCGGAAATTTGGACATCAGAACAGCGATAATCAACCTCGATTTGGAAAAAGAGTTCTACTTCAATGACCTGGCCGCGCAGGACATACTGCTCACCCGGGACCAGGCCCTAATCCCAGACACTTGAAAACCTCACAAAATGTAGTTATATGCATAAACTGTCCCAAAATGTTTTGGATGGGAAGCATATATATACAGTACATAGGTTTCCCAATTACCTCGTACCCCTGTACATCGAGTCGGTACTGGCACTCCCAGTATATAGCCATGTTATTTTCTACTCCCTGTATATAGCCAAGTTATTTTCTACTCCCTATATATAGCCATGTTATTTTTACTCATTATTTTCTCTTTATTCACTGTGTCACTATTTCTATTTCTGCATTGGTGGAAAAGCACCCGTCAGTAAGCATTTCACTGTTAGTCTACACTCGTTGTCTACGAAGCATGTGATAAATACAATTTGATATGATACCTGGCCTTTGTGTTTTAGTTGGATGTTGATAAGGTGTTCTGAACATAGTATGAGCTTAACATCTGGCACTGATGATGTACGTGTTATATTGTATAGCACACATATGATCAGGTCATTATAACAAAGACACTAATACTGTAAGGAGATCATTCTAAAGTGTTTGAACTGTCTTAGCATGCTTTGTGCCTGTCTGCGGTCCTGTTCTGATATGAGATGTGCATTGTCTAGGTGGGTTGCTCTGAACACTCGGGGAGCGGTCACCTGCTGTTTTTGTCTGAGCTTGCATTCTGATGCAGAGGCACCAAGCAGCTCTACTTATTAAAATGTAAATTCCCTATGGAATCAGTGGGATCAGACTGGAGGAGGAGAGAGGGGATCTGCTCAAGGGTTTCGGGGATGTGTCAGCTTGTCCTCTTCACTTCCCATGTTAATCACAGACAGACAGGCCCATATGTCTGCTGCCATCGACCTGGAGGAGATGTGTGGAGCACAAAAAAGCAATTAGAAAAAATATCTACCTGCTGCTGATTTCTAACTGCAGTTTCTCAGAATGACCCTGGTCTTTTAAGATGTGACTGTTCACTTGTTGACTTGGATGTTTATGAAGGAATTTGAAGGCCCATGTAGTGGCCATGGCAGTTGTTGTAATTAACAGTGATGCATATTTTATTTGGTCAATTCTTTTACTTACCACACATCTGCTGGGCACATGCTCATCATGTTCTGAAGAAGAATGGGTGATCACACAATCAAATAGGGGGAGTTTGTTGTGTAGTTTTGGTTTTATAGCTTTTTGAAACAATGGGTCAAATATCATCATTACAACTTCTCTCTTTGCACTTGTCAACAACTACTGTTATTATTTCTGATTGGAAATAACACAAGGACTCTTATAGAGGCACTGAAGCTCTCTGAGCTGCAATTGCACAAGACAACAGTTGTACAAGAGCAGCAGTGGAGGGCATACTATTGTTTGTTTCCAAATCTAGGCACACCATTTTTTCATCCTCAATAACATGGACCTTTGAGCCACATTCCACAATTTGAGGTGGAATGAAATGGTCAGTGGTCACAAAATGATTTTGGCCCTTCATTTATAATAGTCTTACGCTGAAATGACTCCTGGAAGATGAGCTCTGTGGATTGAAAGGAGCACTTCACCAATGCAGTAGTGTTTGTCAGAAATTTGATTCATCCATCTGTTGATCTTACAAAGTTGGTGACATTTAAGCATTGATACAAACATAGTTATGGATTTAGCACAGAATAACAGGTGTAAGACTAAGCCCTTTATAATGAACTGGTGTGTTGTGTTCCACTGAGTATAGAGTGACTGTAGCAGGATGGGACTGTAATTACTGTAGGGTCCTCCAGTTTACTGTTGAGCATGGGCTGCTCTACACTACACTCAGTCTCACTGCTGCCTCCCCTCTCATCATGACGGATCCCTAAGTGGCCCTGCTTGCTGCTGTTTGATTACATTCACAGGGTTGGTTGGCTACGCCATGTTCTCCAGTTGAGAGACGGACATCTCTTGTGCTCTTCTCAAGGTTGAGCATTTGGTTGGTTTTTAGTGTAACCTAAGTTCTACGTTTTGTCTGTGTAACCCTGTTTTGCTCAATCAAACACTTATGTATTAAATGCCCAAAACCCACAACCCACATTTAACTGAACGGCACAATAATTATGGTTCTGTCGAGCACCCACTGACCCCTGTTGGTCTGTCCCAGTCATGAGTTTGCCCAGGCTTGTCTCTTTTGATGGTGGTGGTGAAAATGTAGAGGTAGCCGGAGGAAGGCCAGTGCAGTCCCATGGACGATGAAGCTGATATGAAAATGTAAATGCAGGTTTGAGCGTTCTTCCTGCTTCTTGTTTCAGTTGTTGGTGGGGCTCCTGTGGTCTTGGCAGTCAAGAGCAGCACACCTGGCTCTGCATTTCAATTGAGACCCCCTCAGTAGGAAGTGCATGGACACACATGGAGCCCTGGCCTCTGTGACACAGCTATGTCTCACTACGGCCAACAGAGATACAAATGTCAGTGTCACACATCAGAGAGTTAATTTTCAGCACAGGGGAGAACATAGGCTTACTGTTTCTGACGAAGCCGCCAAGCTCGTCATTTTGTAGGTTTTTCAATCCATAACTATTTTCAGTGCCTGTGTACTGTCCACAATGGTTATTTGTTGCAACAGGGTCATAGTACATTTTTCTATGGGCATAAACTCAGCAAAAAAAGAAACGTCCCTTTTTCAGGACCCTGTCTTTCAAAGATAATTTGTAAAAATCCAAATAACTTCACAGATCTTCATTGTAAAGGGTTTAAACAGTGTTTCCCATGCTTGTTCAATGAACCATAAACAATTAATGAACATGCACCTCTGGAACGGTCGTTAAGACACTAACAGCTTACAGACGGTAGGCAATTAAGGTCACAGTTATGAAAACTTAGGACACTAAAGAGGCCTTTCTACTGACTCTGAAAAACACCAAAAGAAAGATGCCCAGGGTAACTACTCATCTGCGTGAATGTGCCATAGGCATGCTGCAAGGAGGTATGAGGACTGCAGATGTGGCCAGGGCAATAAATTGCAATGTCCGTACTGTGAGACGCCTAAGACAGTGCTACAGGGAGACAGGACGGACAGCTGATCATCCTCGCAGTGGCAGACCACGTGTAACAACACCTGCACAGAATCGGTACATCCGAACATCACACCTGCGGGACAGGTACAGGATGGCAACAACAACTGCCTGAGTTACACCAGGAACGCACAATCCCTCCATCAGTGCTCAGACTGTCCGCAATAGGCTGAGAGAGGCTGGACTGAGGGCTTGTAGGCCTGTTGTAAGGCAGGTCCTCACCAGACGTCACCGGCAACAACGTCGCTATGGGCACAAACCCAACGTCGCTGGACCAGACAGGACTGGCAAAAAGTGCTCTTCACTGACGAGTCGCGGTTTTGTTTCACCAGGGGTGATGGTCGGATTCACGTTTATTATCGAAGGAATGAGCGTTACACCGAGGCCTGTACACTGTAGCGGGATCGATTTGGAGGTGGAGGGTCCGTCATGATCTGGGGCGGTGTGTCACAGCAGCATCGGACTGAGCTTCTTGTAATTGCAGGCTATCTCAACGCTGTGCGTTACAGGGAAGACATCCTCCACCCATGTGGTACCCTTCCTGCAAGCTCATCCTGACATGACACTCCAGCGTGACAATGCCACCAGCCATACTGCTCGTTCTGTGCGTGATTTCCTGCAAGACAGGAATGTCAGTGTTCTGCCATGGCCAGCGAAGAGCCCGGATCTCAATCCCATTGAGCACGTCTGGGACCTGTTGGATCGAAAGGTGAGGGCTAGGGCCATTCCCCCCAGAAATGTCCGGGAACTTGCAGGTGCCTTTGTGGAAGAGTGGGGTAACATCTCACAGCAAGAACTGGCAAATCTGGTGCAGTCCATGAAGAGGAGATGCACTGCAGTACTTAATGCAGCTGGTGGCCACACCAGATACTGACTGTTACTTTTGATTTTGATCCCCCTTTGTTCAGGGACACTTTTTTTCCATTTCTGTTATTCACATGTCTGCGGAACTTGTTCAGTTTATGTCTCAGTTGTTGAATCTTGTTATGTTCATACAAATATTTACACATGTTAAGTTTGCAGAAAATAAACGCAGTTGACAGCGAGAGGACATTTCTTTTTTTGCTGAGTTTAGTTATTTTTCTTTCTCAACCATGTTCCATATTTCTGTGACCCATGTGATTTAGTAAACATGTCGTCTTTACTGTAGTTTGGTATGTGTTGCTAAATTTGTAGTGTCTTACCCGTTAGGCTACCTATCCCCACCAGGCTCACCCTAACAGATGGAGACAGCCTCTGTAATTCTGAGTCCAGCCCCACCATTCTCAGATAAGGGTGTCACTTCCACCTAGGCTGATTGCCACTTTCTCTCTGTGTCGCTGGGGAGTTCAATACAAGGTGGAAAAGGTCATGAGCCAGTTTTTATCCCTGCTTCTCCCTCTTCCAAATGACTTGTCTGCCTCGGAGGAGAATGAGAAGGGACAGCGGGGGATAATCCCCTGGATGCTGGAGAGGAATGCCAAAGAGGGAGTGGCACAGGGAGAGAGGAGCAGGGGGAGTGGCTGAGTTCAAATAGATGAGTCTTGAACAAGTGATAATGAATTATTGGGAGCACAGTAGAAGGGATTTGAGAGGAACAGAGGTAGAGGAGATTGCTGAAAGAATGGACAAATAGGGGGATGGGGAGAGGAAGGACAACATCAAGAGTCTTGTCGGCATTGGTGTCTGTGTCCAAAGCACCCAAGGCCAATAGGGAAGACATCATTTGAACATATATATATATGATATTACAGGTCCAAGACTGATCTCTTTGAGTTGTATGCTTCTGTACGTCAGTGAGAACAGGTAGAGTGAGAGCCAGCAGGTGGTGCTCTCTGTCAGTACTCCAGGGTGATGAAGGACTCCTCGACACTTAATCCAGCTCCATGCACCAGTGACTGGCTGCTTAGTGGGCGTTATGGAACGGGAAGGTTCACAATTAAACTAAAACGGGCTCCACTCGCAATCCAACGGAGACCACGACAGGACAATTAACCCGCTAATACAGTAGGCCATTAGACCTCCCTCTCTGTGCCGGGGGCCGCAGGGCATGGGCCTGGCATGGCACTGGGGGATATTAGAAGAGATGGTTTAATGTAATGACCCATTCTATGATTTTTAGTGCAGATAATGATTTATAGTGCTGTGTAAGTTTCTACAGTATGTATCTCATGCTCCAGCTTTACTCCTCAGTGCAGTGCAGTCTGTGTCCTTGAAATGCTTCCATCTCTTTGTTCTATACAGTGTGGTTCCACCGTAAACAGTGGGTTTTAATGGACTGATATTTGAATGTCTGTATAGACATTTGGAGCAAAAATTATTTTCTACAGATGAATCAATGTCAATAGGCCAAGATCTTGGCTTGAAGACCAGTTTAGGTACACATCAGGAGTGTTCGCAGTAGTTACTGTGAGAGAATATGAGAGAATTTTCTTAATACATTTTGCTCAGCCATTCCCCTCCATTGATCTCACCGTATGGTGGCTTAGGTAGGCTGTGTGGCCTCCTTTTTTCCTCACTCAACTAGTTGCGAGAATAAATATTTACTATCTGTCTGTTTTCCACCTGCGCTGCATGTGAGATTTAACTCTGTTTGATCAGCTCTGACGGTTCAGCCAGGGGCTTCTTCCATTTTCTGCTTTTGTGTTTTTAGTTGAGATTGACAAGCCGCTCTCTCTCTCCCTCCCCGGAGCGGAGCGCAGCCCTGTCCTATTCATCTGTTTAATATGCCAGGGAAACAGTGGAGCGGGAGAACTGGCAGCTCGCTAATGGAATCTGGGCAGGTTAGAGTGGCCTTGCATATCAGACAACGCAGCGGCACAAGGTGGAGGCCAAATGAATGGCTTGCTGTGCACCGGTGTCGCATCGCCCTGGGAGACGGAGGGGGTCACGTCTCTCTCATCACCCTGCATTGTGACCCTCACACTGGTGACCTTTCCTCAGAAAGACTTCCACACTACTCCATTCTGAATGAGAGTTACCTCCATTCTGTAGGAGTTTGGGGTACAGACTGGATCACTGTCTACCTGTCTGGATTGGCTAGTTTGTCTGAAAACATGGGTAAACATATTTCTGAGCTCAGGAGTTCACCCCCCCGCAGTACCATTTGCCTTAAGGATGAAGTAATGCAATAACATGCTATAAATCAAATCCATCTGTTACTGTTATAAATGTCAGTCCTCTTTGCCTATACATTGAGCATTGCATCTCCATCTCCTTTTCAAGACCATTTAGAGCTGTATGTAATTTGCAGTGAAGTCTCAATATGATTTCATAAATGCCAGCGGATGAACAGATGATGCCTGGCCGTCTGGGTTGCAGCAGGCTGTAGGCTGCTCTCACTCGGTTCTAGCCATATAATTAGTAGTCACTGGTCAGTACCATAGGCTCATAGAGGTGTTTGAAGAGTAGGGTATAGACATACCCCCTCCCTACCAGGAACCAGTCCTACTGCTAAATGACCAGACTCATACCCACAAATGAAAATGAGAAATCCCTCATACATTTTACATGGCAATGTTTTAGTTCATTATGGGTAGTGAGTTATTAGCTAATTTGCTCTGTGACATTCACAGTCACTTTGACTCAGCTGGTATGTCATAAATGAGCTGAATGCAGTGTGTTATAGATGGTGACCAGTAGGATGGGAGAGGTAGGATTTACAGTTAAACCCAGGTGTTGGAGCTGTGCATTGTCCCCCAATTAATCAATTTAATACCAGTACAATACTAATTTAAGGTGTTCCATATTGTTATAAAGGTGTTTAGGTTTTTTACTGAGACTTTACTGAGACTTTTGATTTTCAACCTCCCTGTTCTATGATAATTTTGCATTGAAGTCTACTGTACAATATATTAATTGTCATTAGATAAATTCCAAGAAGCCAAATAAGTTAATTATTTATCATCACTTTCATTGTATTTATTTTCATTTTTTCCCATGTCAGTCCGATTTCTGCTGTGAAATCCGGAACTTTAGGCTTTGTCTCCCCCTGTCCTCTCCTCTCCTCCTTCCCTCCTTTACTCTCTGACCCTGTGCCAGGGAGATCCATCCTCCAATGTTCATATGTGTAGCTCACGCGGCGGGAGGCTGTGTTGACGCCTTTCGAGGCAGGCAGCCATATCATTCCACACCAAAGAGGAGGGGCTCACTCTGGTTGTTGTTGAAAATTGCAGCCTCAGAAATTAATTTGGCACAAAACAAAGAGTGAACCCAGGCAGCACTCTAGTTCCTCTGGCATGGTTGTGTGTGTGTGTGTGTGTGTGTGTGTGTGTGTGTGTGTGTGTGTGTGTGTGTGTGTGTGTGTGTGTGTGTGTGTGTGTGTGTGTGTGTGTGTGTGTGTGTGTGTGTGTGTGTGTGTGTGTGTGTGTGTGTGTGTGTGTGTGTGCGTGTGTGTGTCCAGACACTGTGGTTTCTCACTCTCCATGGTCCGCAGGAGGCCGGGGCTTCCCTAATTCCTCAAATTGCTGAGACACATGTAAACAAATACCCTCTTAAATTAGCTCCTGGTCTCTGAGCCAGGCCTACCACTGGCACGGGTAATCCCACTGCTTTTTCATCACTTCTCCTCATCTGCATGGCACACAGAAATATACTGAACAAAACTATAAACGCAACATGCAACAATTTCAACAATTTTTCTGAGTTTTACATTTCATATAAGGAAAAGTCAATTGAAATAAATTAATTAGGCCCTAATCCATGGATTTCACATGACTGGGCAGGGGCACAGCCATGGGTGGGTCTGGGAGGGTATAGGCCCACCCACTGGGGAGCCAGGTCCAGCTAATCAGAATGAGTTTTTCCCCACAAGAGGGATTTATTGTGTTATCTTGGTAAATGAAAAATGCTCACTAACAGGGATGTAAACAAATGTGTGCCCCAAAATGTGAAAGAAATAAGCTTTTTGTGCATACAGAACATTTCTACGATGTTTTATTTAGGCTCATGAAACATGGGACCAACACTTTACATTGCATTTATATTTTGGTTCAGTATAGATGAAGCGAGGCATGCAGAACAGAGAGGACATATCTACCTCATAGCTTTTTATTACCGTATTCATTGGGCAGGTTTGAATTGTAAATTATTTTTGTCTGGAAGGAGGAGGTGCTGGTTTTATTAGAGGGACCACACTCTGGAGTTATTAGGAATAAACACTTCTTCATTACAGCAGAATTTTGTGTACACAGTTTTTATCAAGTGTAATGTTACCACTAGACTCTCAGTGTTTGATGCTCATAGCTAGGTTGCCAGCCTTAATGAAATGACCATGATCCAGCATGTGCTGTCCTGTACTTGGACTAGAATGATCAGTTGTCTGTGCATTAACCCACACTCATGCAAAATGTATGAGAATAAGCAAGTCCAGTAAATTATTACTTTGCACATTATCAAAGTATGTTGTAGGCCTAAAGAATTGCTCAAAATGTGTGGCTTAAAAAGGAAGGGTGAGAGGAGCAATGGTGTTGGTCTGTGTGAGAGAGAAAGAGAGACCGTGTCTTTTTCACAGGGGGCTTGGAGTCGGGTGTGAGGAATTGGGGGGGAGGGGACGGTTGGTGGTCGGTGGTCGGTGGGGAGTGGATGAGCTGGCCAGATGATAATGCAGCATGACACCTCTGAAATGAGACCCTGGTTGCCATGGCAAAGAGGCAGGAGGGGACAGTCTCTCAAGAGGCTGAAATAAAACAAGCTGTAAATGATGTTTGATCAGTATTTAGATCATGTAGCCGCTCAGGACAGACCTTTTGTCAGCTGCTTGCACGCCCATGCTTCTACAATTGTTTTCCACTAGACTGACTAACTCTCATCTTTATTTATCATATTCTCTTTCCCCCCATATTTCTCTTCTCCATCCACTCTCTTAGTTCACCCGCTTAATTTTCAAATGGACATAATAAACCACATGTGCATATTGCTAGACTTAAATCCCCATAGCAAGAGCTTTATCAATATTCACACTTTATATAAATTAATGTCAGTTTTCTTCACTTTTATGTCTATTTCCTTCTCTCTAATTTTCCTTTCCTCTCTTTCCCTCTCTTTCCCTCTCTTTCTCTCTCTCATGGCGCATGACCACCAGTTTCAGAGAAAAAAGACAAACCAGTAATAGGGGAAGGTGGGGTAAGTGGAGAATGTTTTTTACATTCAGCGTCAATCCATCAAGGGAAATATTGTGTTCTTTCTAGCAAAGATATCTGCATATATTTCAGGATGTTGTGTATCCCTAGAAATAATCTGAATTCATTTAAACATTACAGTTTTGTAAAACATAGCTTATCCCAAAAAATTGGTCTCTTGGCACAACTTACCCCAGGTATGGGGTAAGTTTAGCTGTGGGACAGGGTAAGTTAAGCCACCTAAGTTCTGTACTGAATTAAATATTACCACTACATTTTTAAAAGCATGCCTATCTTTATTTCCCAAACACTATTCAACACCATCACGATAGCCTTTTTGTCTTTTAATAATGTTAACCATCTTTACACCTAACAGTTTGTACTTAAAAAAAAAAAACTTTTAACATAGGCCAAACCCTGTTGTTACTTCATATCCCAGTGATAATGCCTTGCATTACACCTGAGAAGAAAACCCTTAAACTTGCCATTGGCTCAACAATTAGCACAACTTACCCCATGGTTATTGGCTGAACATACCCCAAGGCAAACATTTTGACTATATTAGCCCACACAGCTACAAGGATGCACTTTCATGCTATGTTTAGGACCTCATATTGAAGGTTATAGAGACTCCAACTGATGTATAGAACAATGATCTACTTTAGTTTAGATACAAGCATCATGAAACTGCTAAAACAATATATTAATTTGTCTTGGTGAAAATATTTTTGGGAGACCCAACTTAATACCACTTTTTCCATGTGATTTCTTCTTTCACAGACTCCATGAAATATTTGGACAAATTATGCATTTTGTGTATGGTTTCCTAGAAACAAGGGTGGTTCAAGTTACCCCTTTGGCTCATCTTACCCCACTCTCCCCTACTGGTATGTTGCCTCAATGCTGTTTTTATTGTAACTTCCCTATACAGTACATCAAGGTCCATGATTATGCACACAGCTGTATTCCATCCAGACTACCCAATGATCAGCCATTCCAACTCTATGGTCATTGTCTTGGAGTGTATGGGGGATCAATGGGGTGCAGGTCCACCATGCATCATGCCCAATCCATTCCATATTCTATATGCTCATGGATGTTCTGTTGGGAGCCGTTCTGTTAACTCAGGGCTTAGCAGCAGGGAAGAATCTGATCTGTGTGGCACGTTTGTAAATATAAGAGAAAATCCTGATCTCTCTGCCACAGTCCTATTTGCTCATGCACCCGAGCATGTTAAGTAGGCTTTATTCTAGCTTTTTGTCAAGCACCCACCTCCATACACAAAACATATGGAGCCCTTTTAGGTTGTGAACCCTCAGAATGTATTTAATTGTATTAAACACTGAAGACTTGCCTGCAGACACACGTTCATGTTTTCAAGATATTTTCTCCTGCTGTCTGAGTGACTATCCCTTGTCCAAGTTTACATTTATAGGGTTGATGAGTTTCCCTTAGTAATGGGAATTGAAATTGAAAATGGGGTCAGGTGTAAGAATAGTGAGAAGCTTATTAACTGAATCACGTTTGGAGTATCACACTGTTATTTGGCAGGAGGGAAAGCAGCATGCTGGAAACATCTGCTGTTCATCATGAGTGAATGCAGTATGTATCATCATTGCTTGATTCACAATGGAAAATAAATGATGATGTGATGATGGATATCTTTTTTCTTCTGGACCAACAGCTTCCCCAGTCCCTTTCTGCTGCTGCTTTAGCACTTCTGTTTTCTTCTGTCAGCTTTGCCATTGATGGACTGCTTACCAAGCCAGAACTAATCACCTCTGATTGCTATCTGTCTCTGTCAATTACACAGTAGCTGCCTCATGCCCTTCTGCCACCTCAAAGGGGTGAAAGACACCCCACGCAGTACCCCACAAACATCACCTTCTGAGGTTTCCCTCCATTTTATGTTTAGACACATGGCTACATATTACAAAATTCTCATTTTACCAAGTAAGTTGACACATAGAAACAGCAGACTTGTTGACACATTAGGTTTTAGTTATTAGAAAATATCAGGTTATGGAAACAGAAGTAACAATGCAGGTATTGGACAAGACACAGGTAGAGGTAGGTGTGGATGGCAATAGGGTGTTGGAGGCATCAGTGCTACTGCTTCTAGAAGTGAAGGCGTCCACATTTCTTTCCAGGAGCCCTGCTACAATCACAACCCTTTAAAGGCAACTCAATGGTTAAAACAGTCAATATGATAGATCAGAAAGATACATGTACAGTCAAGTTCCCTCAGAAAGAGGTGGGATGTGTGAATGAATGTGACATCAGTGTGTCTGGGAGTGTTTGACTAATCGATGGCAGATATCATCTGTAATCACAACAGTATTGCCCATAGAGATGTCCAGCACACTGATACTCAGCCTGGTTACTGTTACAGATTTACTGATGCCAGGTCCAAGTGATAGTGAGTCTGAATCAAATCACATAATGTAAGGTGATAGAAGGCAATCGTTTAAACGTTTGTCTCATCTTTTCTGTTGGATTCTCATCTGCAAAATATAGGCTACATTATAGGTCATTGTGTGTGTTTTTCGTCAGGTGTCGGCAACTTTGCAGTATTATATGGAGCTTCTCTCTCCTTTATTCTCATTCAAGGTATTAATTGAGAACGTTCATGTTAAGTTGAGTGGACCTGCTGTTATCTGGAATCAATCCCCACCTGCCTC
Source organism: Salvelinus namaycush (assembly GCF_016432855.1). NCBI lineage: Eukaryota > Metazoa > Chordata > Actinopteri > Salmoniformes > Salmonidae > Salvelinus > Salvelinus namaycush. The sequence continues at coordinate 21,228,009 of NC_052309.1, read as the reverse complement.
TAATGATGGTCTACATTAAAATCCATCAGCCCCACTTCATTGTGAAACCATATTTTAATTGGCAGTTACATTCTGGTTAATAGTATGATGATTGGAAACCTCTAATAGAGGCTCCATTGGGAGCTGCCGGTCTATTATTGTGCGGACGGACAGTTACGGCTCTTTTGTGTTACCCAGCTTTCAGAATTAAATCGCTGCAACATTGTGAAGAGGTATATTGGTTGTAGGAGATAAAAATGGGAGTGCTTTTTCCTCCTCAATGTTTCATTTTTATCTCCATCTCGTATATTTGATCTTCTCCCTTCCCCTCTCTCCTCCATTTCTCTCCTTCATCTCCCTCTCTCTGTTTCTCACTGTCTACTTGGTGTTACATGGACAGAGATGGCTGGCAGAGACAGATTGCTCAGCCCCAGCTTAAAGGTGACTGCCTCGTTTCTACTGCCCCACAGCCCTGGATAATGGGAATCCATCATGGACGCCGCGCTCCGCTTAGACTCATCACATGGGATGGAGAACAACAGAACAGGAGGCACAACAGAGATGAGAGTATATCTGATGAGGAAAGACTGGGCTACATGGAGGATAGACTGGGCTACATGGAGGATAGACTGGGCTACATGGAGGATAGACTGGGCTACATGGAGGATAGACTGGGCTACACAGAGGATAGACTGGGCTACACAGAGGATAGACTGGGCTACACGGAGGATAGACTGGGCTACACGGAGGATAGGCTGGGCTACACGGAGGATAGACTGGGCTACATGGAGGATAGACTGGGCTACATGGAGGATAGACTGGGCTACATGGAGGATAGACTGGGCTACATGGAGGATAGACTGGGCTACACAGAGGATAGACTGGGCTACACGGAGGATAGGCTGGGCTACACGGAGGATAGACTGGGCTACACGGAGGATAGACTGGGCTACACGGAGGATAGACTGGGCTACACGGAGGATAGGCTGGGCTACACGGAGGATAGACTGGGCTACATGGAGGATAGACTGGGCTACATGGAGGATAGACTGGGCTATATGGAGGATAGACTGGGCTAAATGGAGGATAGGCTGGGCTACATGGAGGATAGACTGGGCTACATGGAAGATAGGCTGGGCTACATGGAAGATAGACTGGGCTACTTGGAGGATAGGCTGGGCTACATGGAGGATAGGCTGGGCTACATGGAGGATAGACTGGGCTACATGAAGGATAGTCTAGATATAGAGAGGGGTGTGTAGGGGTTTGTCTCCCCCGGGCAGAGTGGAGGAGACAGAGGTGGGGGCTGGGCGGGTGGTCATGTGAGTGGGGCATTCATCATTATTGGCGCTCACCTCCATCCGTTGCTTACCCTGACGTCCCCTCCACTGCTGACATAAATCATGATTTCCCCATAATAGATCCCCTCTCTGCCATGCAGGGGAAGAGTGTACCGCTCATATCGATTTCACCCTCTCCTCCCTCTGCCTTCCCCCTCGGCTCTATGCCCATGACGCAAAATCATTATGAAACATCACTGATTTGAAATTCATGGAATACTAAATAAAGTAAATTTCTTTGATGCATGAGAAGCAAAGGGAGAGTAAGTGAGAAGTAACAATATTGAGATTACAGAGCGCGTACAATGCCATTATCCTCCTATTGATTTGGGTTCTAGCACATGTAATGAGAGCCAGTGGAGGGAATCATAAACAGCCATTGACAGAGAGGGAGAGAGAGGACTGGATGGACCGCAGGACAGGAGAGGGGCTGGTGGACATCCTGAGCATACCCTATAGTTGGCACTTTAGATGGGTCATACATCATGACCAGGTTGACCACAGGTTGACACTGTGAGGCCTTGATGAATCAGATGACCCAGTATCTTTGGTTAAACTTGTCTGTGAGGTTATGACAATTTCCCCCCTCACATTCTGTACCGTAGATAGACATAGGATAGGTGTTGTTCTTAAACATTGGCTGCGTTTACACCGGCAGCCCAATTCTGATATTTTTTCCCACTAATTTTCAGAGCTGATCTGATTGAGCTGATCTGACATTCAGGTTGATGTCCTTGGGTTTATATTCCTAATTGCAGTTTAAATTGACTGAATCAATCGGTTAGGAAAGTACTGTGCATTTGGAAAGTGTTCAGATCCCTTCAGTTTCTCCACATTGTGTTAGGTTACAGCCTTATTCTAAAATGGATTTAATAAATGTTTTCCCTCATCAATCTACACACAATACTCCATAATAACAAAGCGAAAACAGGTTTTTAGAAATGTTTGCAAATGTATTAAAAATAAAAAACTGAAATACCTTATTCATGTAAGTACTCAGACATTTTGCTATGAGACTCGAAATTGAGCTCAGGTGCATCCTGTTTCCATTGACCATCCTTGAGATGTTTCTACAACTTGATTGGAGTCCACCTGTGGTAAATTCAATTGATTGGACATGATTTGGAAAGGTACACACCTGTCTATATAAGGTCCCACAGTTGAAAGTGCATGTCAGAGCAAACACCAAGCCATGAGGTCAAAGAATTGTCCGTTGAGCTCCGAGACAGGATTGTGTCGAGGCACAGATCTGGGGAGCAGTACCAAAAAAAGGTCCCCAAGACCATAGTGGCCTCCATCATTCTTAAATGGAAAAAGTTTAGAACCACCAAGACTCTTCCTAGAGCTGGCCGCCCGGCCAAATTGAGCAATCAGGGGAGAAAGGCCTTGGTGAGAGAGGTGACCAAGAATTCCAGAGTTCCTCTGTGGAGATGGGAGAACCTTCCAGAAGGACAACCATCTCTGCAGCACTCTACCAATCAGGCCTTTATGGTAGAGTGAAGTGAACTGATGAACTGAGCAATGTACAGAGAGCACCTTAATGAAAATCTGCTCCAGAGCGCTCAGGACCTCAGACTGGAGTGAAGGTTCACCTTCCAACAGGACAACAACCCTAAGCACAGTCAAGACAACGCAGGAGTGGCTTCGGGACAAGTCTCTGAATGTCCTTGAGTGGCGCAGCCAGAGCCCGGACTTGAACCCGATTGAACATCTCTGGAGAGACCTGAAAAAAGCTGTGCAGCAACGCTCCCCATCCAACCTGACAGAGCTGGAGAGGATCTGCAGAGTAGAATGGAAGAAACTTCCCAAATATAGCATCATACCCAAGAAGACTTGAGGCTGTAATCACTGTCAAAGGTGCTTCAACAAAGTACTGCGTTATGGATCTGAATACTTATGCAAATGTGATATTTCCGGGGGGTTTTCATACATTTGCAAAAATGTCAAAAAAACTGTTTTTGCTTTGTCATTATGGGGTATTGTGTGTAGATTTATGAGGGGGAGAAAACAATTTAATCCATTTTATAAAAAGGCTGTAAGGTAATGAAATATGGAAAAAGTAAAGGGGTCTGAATACTTTCCGAATGCACTGTATATTGTACGATGTGTTTTGTGTGGCACTGGACTGTACGTGTGGGTGTCTGCGTCTGTGTCTGTGTTGCTGTTTGAGCCCATTTGCTTTTTTCCACCTGTACTACTTAACTTCTCTGGGATACGTACTGGCCAAAAGCCAGTAAAAATGCAGAGCACCAAATTCAAATAAATTACTATAAAAATCAAACTTTCATGAAATCACACATGCAATACACCAAATTAAAGCTACACTTGTTGTGAATCCAGTCAACATGTCAGATTTCAAATAGGCTTTTTGGCGAAAGTAAACGATGCTATTATCTGAGGATAGCACCATAGTAAACAAAGAGAGAGAAGCATATTTCAACCCTGCAGGCGCGACACGAAACGCAGAAATAAAAATATAATTCATGCCTTACCTTTGACGAGCTTCTGTTGTTGGCACTCCAATATGTCCCATAAACATCACAAATGGTCCTTTTGTTCGATTAATTCTGTCGATATATATCCAAAATGTCTATTTATTTGGCGCGGTTGATCCAGAAAAACACCGGTTCCAACTTGTGCAACGTGCCTACAAAATATCTCAAAAGTTACCTGTAAACTTTGCCAAAACATTTCAAACTACTTTTGTAATACAACTTTAGGTATTTTTTAACGTAAATAATCGATCAAATTGAAGACGGGATGATCTGTGTTCAATACAGGATTAAAACAATCTGTAGCTAGCTTTCTGGTCACGTGCCTCTATCTAACAGTACACTTCAAGTTACCCTCGTTCTGGATGGCCGTACTTCTTCATTACACAAAGGAAAAAACCTCAACCAATTTCTAAAGACTGTTGACATCCAGTGGAAGCGGTAGGAACTGCAAGAAGGTCAATTAGAAATCTGGATTCCCAATGAAAACTCATTGAAAAGAGAGTGACCTCTAAAAAAATGAAATCTGAATGGTTTGTCCTCGGGTTTCGCCTGCTAAATAAGTTCTGTTATACTCACAGACATGATTCAAACAGTTTTAGAAACTTCAGAGTGTTTTCTATCCAAATCTTCTGGGGATGAGTAGCTGGCAGTTGAATTTGGGTATGCTTTTCATCCAAACGTGAAAATGCTAACCTAGAGAAGTTAACCCCCACACCCACACACACACACACGTAAACCTTCAGAAGATATTCTTCGGTTCTCTCAATAAATAAGCATGTGGATGGTTAATATGGACACTTTATACATGACCAGGGGAAGGTGGCCTGGGCAGGATTATAAGTGGAGGAGTGGAGGGATATTAATGCAAAGGGGGGGACGACAAGGTTTCTCAGGTCAAATTACTATGCACCCTGCCATCTCCATGCAGGCCAAACCGTGCTGTGGAAGGGATTAATGACCTTGGATGTGTGACTTAATAATAACAAAATAATAATACAGAATCATGTGTACTAGTAAGTAATACATTCTGTGTGCTCTATTGGCGTCTGATCTGAGTTTGAGTGGTTATACCTAGGAATTCCTGTAGGGACGCACAGGGCTTTCCAGCTCACTCATTACAAGTGACTGGAAGCCGAAGCTACAGCTCCGTGTGATGTATTTGTATTTATAAACTGGGTGGTTTGAGCCCTGAATGCTGATTGGCTAACAGCTGTGTTATATCAGACCGTGTACCACTGGTATGACAAAACATTTATTTTTACTGCTCTAATTACGTTGGTAACCAGTAATTAATAGCAATAAGGTATGTCAGGGTATGTGGTATATGGCCAATATACCACGGCTAAGGGCTGTATCCAGGCACTCCGCATTGCGTCTTGCAGAAGAACAGCCCTTAGCCATGGTATATTGGCCATATACCACGCCCCCTCGTGCCTTATTCCTTAAATTTCCCCCTTTCAGGTATGAATGTAATGTCGAATGTATTTGTTTGTCAGAATGTTACAGGTGTTACTGTGTGTTATTTTGTCAGTAGAAAGCATGTTTAAAACAATATAAATCTGTTATTTGAATGTTTAGACCACTTGGAAATGATCCATTAGCCGTTTTGCTAGCTAGCTTGCTTGAGTTGACTTCGTGATCATAGAGCGTGCCCGAGATAGACCGCGCACAGCTCCTGTGTCTGTGGGTGGGTGAATGGGGAGCAATGAAAAACTTTTGGGAAATGTGAATGTTGTTGTAATTTGAAGCACTAAATACAAATTAATACAAGGTTATATATGTATTCTTTGCTATAAGAATGAGTTTGCAAACTGATAGGAATGAATACATATGTAATAACTATAGGAACAGTATATACAAGGATAATTCATATGTAATAAATATAGGAACAGTATATACAAGTATAATTCATATGTAATAAATATAGGAACAGTATATAGAAGGATAATTCATTGTGATAATAAATGGTGAGATGCGTGATGCATTTAAAAAGGTTAAAAGGTTTATCATTGCTTTTATTTCATAGTGTCAAATTTAAAAAGAGGGATAATAAAACATGATTAATTGAGCCATTGTAATGTATAAATGAGACAAAACTGGCTTACTGAACAATTGTAACAGCTATGTAATTTGAGATATTTTGTGCATTTGTGAAATATTATATTTTGGAACTATGTAAATGGTTGATGATTTTATATGAAAAATACTCATTACAAGTGACTTGAAGCCAAAGATACATCTCTGTGTGATTTACTTCTAAATTCCCCCCTTTCAGGGGTATAAAAGATGCTGGCCGCAGACTGCCGCACCACCGGCCCAATTATAGAGCCATATTGGCTCCCAGCATGTCCACAGCCACTGCAGCAGTCTGCTGGGTGAGAATACTGTGTGAAATTGCTAATGAAGTCAGAGGTCATTGTGAGGCAGGGAGGGGATCGGGCTTGCTGCTATAAGGATATTAGGGTGGGATGAGGGTTTACGTTCAGAGTAAACTTACACTTTTATCTGTTGAGTAGACTACAAACGTTGACTTTTTTTACGTACACTACACGACCAAAATAATGTGGACACCTGCTCGTCAAACATCTCATTCCAAAATCATGGGCATTAATATGGAGTTGGTCCTCCCTTTGCTACTACAACAGCTTCCACTCTTCTGAGAAGGCTTTCCACTAGATGTTGGAACATTGCTGCGGGGACTTGCTCCATTCAGCCACAAGAGCATTGGTGAGGATTGGGCATTGATGTTGGGCGATTAGGCCTGGCTCACAGTCGTTGTTCCAATTCATCCCAAAGGTGTTCGAGGGGGTGAGGTCAGGGCTCTGTTCAGGCCAGTCAAGTTCTTCCACACCGATCTCGACAAACCATTTCTGTACGGACCTCACTATGTACACGGGGGCATTGTTATGCTGAAACAGGAAAGGGCCTTCCCCAAACTGTTGCCACCTAGTTGGTAGCACAGAATCGTCTAGAATATCATTGAATGCTGTAACATTAAGATTTCCCTTCACTGGAACTAAGGGGCCTAGCCCGAACCATGAAAAACAGCCCCAGACCATTATTCCTCCTCCACCAAAATGTACAGTTGGCACTATGCATTCGGGCAGGTTGTATTCTTCAGATTCGTCCGTCGGACTGCGAGATAGTGAAGCGTGATTCCTCCACTCAGAGAACGCATTTCCACTGCTCCAGAGTCCAATGGCGGCGAGCTTTACATCACTCCAGCCGACGCTTGGCACTTAGGCTTGTGTGCGGCTGCTATGGAAACCCATTTCATGAAGCTCCCAACAAAAAGTTATTGTGCTGACGTTGCTTCCAGAGGCATTTTGTAACTCCATAGTGAGTGTTGCAACCGAGGACAGACAATTTTTACGCACTTCAGCACTTGGTGGTCCCGTTCTGTGAGCTTGTGTGGCCTACCACTTAACAGCTGAGCCGTTGTTGCTCCTAGACATTTCCACTTCACATTAACAGCACATAACACTTGACTGGGGTAGCTCTAGCGGAGCAGAAATGTGCAATTTGACTTTGTGACCTTTGTTTTTCCAAGTCAGCTGTGGAAACAATATTAGCACTACAAATGAGCCTCCAAATTAGTAGCTGAATGATTAAAAGTTGTAAATATTTAATATCACGCCTTGCTATATTTAGATCTGAAAATGTAATGTGTTAACCAGAAGTCAAAACTAGGCTGTTTTACTAATGTCTTGATTAATTACACACTGGCAAATGCATATATTTTCAATTGTAATGTATTTCCTCATCTTGCCACTGTGGCTAAAGATAAATGACTAACGGATGAGGAAGTATCTCTTGGATCGCAACTTCATTTTCCTTCGCACATGGTGTGCGGTTGTTAGTTTTGATTTCAGTCAATGTCAGGGGTTAGCTGAATAGAGCTGTTGTGTCTAAAGTGCGCTGTGGGTGAAATCAATTGACCGCAGACAGGAGCGTCCTTTAGAAATGGACCTAGGCTTACATACTGTATGTTGATATTAGGGAACTCTTCCTAGTGCAGTGAAAACATTAGGAGAGCTTTTTCATTCTTTTCTAGAGAAGCAGTTGTTCCTTATTTCTTCGGAGGAAGCTTTAGTCCACGTCAAAGAGCTGCGGAGCAGGTTGGGCCCAGCTGACTCCCAGAGCACCTTGCCTTGTGTGATTCGGCTGTTTTCTTCCCTGGTCTGGTGCTACGCTGCATACTCTAATGTGACTGATGTTTCCCCTCAAAGTCCTAAGTAATCAATGGAGTGCCATTTTGCACCGTGGCAAAGCCAGGCCTCCGTATTGATTAACTCTCATCATCGACTCTCTTCCACTTCCCTGATTTATGATCCTCTGTTATTTTTACATTAGCCATCAAATTCATCTCCTGGCCTGGCTAGGGCTGGTCGGGGCTGGGCAGCGTATGAGGCTAATTCTCTTTGAATGGGCTGCTGCTGACAGACTCTCATTCTCTGTTTGCATGTGGTGTTTATTGGTCTGGGCCATGTGAAGGCACTTTATGATGTTACCTTATATATAATACTGCAGTTATAGTGCAGGACACTCCAGCTGTGCACTAACTGTATATTATGTACACTGAAGTGTACTGTATGTATAGTGGTCATTGGTAAGCAGTTAAAAACAAATATTCTTGCCTTGCCTGCATGAATTGAATCATGGTGGTTACATTAGATCTACCATCTCTGTTCTATGTCCTCTGGCATGATGAACAGGTCAAGGTGTATTGGTCTTCCAATGCTTACCTAACTGCAGGCAAACTTGATTGGTTTAAGTGGAAACAGTGATGAGAGAAAACAAGTGGTTCACTGGCTGACTGGAACAAAGGAGTGCAGGCTCTGTGGTGTAGTAGAGGATCAGTGATCCAGAGGATCTACATCAGGTTAATTTATCAGGCATCAGGCACCCAGGTGCCACTCCCCTCGCTTCCCTCCCTCCCCACTGACTGGGCTAGTTAATGATGCCTGTGTTGAGCTGTGCTGTGCTGTGTGAGACCTAAAGGATGTTGGCCACCTCAGATAAGCACAACCTAAATAAATTATTGGAGGGGTAATTGCACAGTGACATGCAGGCTTTGTTAATAGAGATAACTGTACTAATGAGAGAGGGTGAGTGGAGAATCTCTCTTTCTCTGAAGGACCCCTCTCCCTCCCTCTATCTGTCTGTCTGTTGTCTCTGTCTGTGTTTTTCTCTCTCTCTCAATTCAATTCAAGGGGCTTTATTGGCATGGGAAACATATGTTAACATTGCCAAAGCAAGTGAAGTAGATAATATACAAAAGTTAAATAAACAATACAAATGAACAGTAAACATTACACTCACAGAAGTTCCAAAAGAATAAAGACATTATAAATGTCATATTATGTATATATACAGTGTTGTAACGATGTACAAATGGTTAAAGTACAAAAGGGAAAATAAATAAGCATAATTATGGGGGAGTATTTACATTGGTGTTTGTTCTTCACTGGTTGACCTTTTCTTGTGGCAACAGGTCACAAATCTCTCTCTCTTGCTGGCTCATTGGTCTTCTCTCATTTTGTGTGGAGATCTTCTTCACACTCCCTTGGTTATCTCTGCTCTCTCCAAGATAACCTAATTAGACCAAACAGGCACTAATGAGCTCTTCAGTAGAATTATTAGATCACTTTAATAACACTCTCTTACAAGGAATATTTTCATTTGGGGGAGGAGAGGTGAAAGAGGATGATGTCCTTTGGGTAGCAGGGTCTTCACCCTAGTACTTTATCTGTCTCTTGGATGATACTGTATCTTGATTGTATTGGCTTGTGCAGAAGAGACGAGAGGAAGAAGGAAAGCTAACGACTCTGTGACTTTAAACCGATACTGGCAACATAGTATTATTGTGCTCTAAAGCCTTTTACATTGAAGCCCAGATCGACAGTGGCACTTTTAATTGTTGCTTCCCTGGAGTTTAAATGGCTGACGTTTACATGGTAGCCATTTACCAGATCAGAGTTGCCAACCGGTCTGCAGAGGAGGGTTGGCATGGCGTGATGATTTAACAGAGGATAACGGAGGGAGAAGAGCCTGGTTATGGGTCTCCGGAGGATACCTGTTCCTCCATCCATGTCAGTTCATCCTTTAATAGCCAATGAGTGTCTTTGAGGCGGACATGGGGAGATGTTTCACTACTTAGCCTCCTGGAAGTGCAATGGAGCTTATTAAACTGCTATTAGTCAATAATTTCAATGTAATGTGGTCGTGGAGCTCTGATCCATTAGAAAACCTGTTCTCACTCCCTACTTCCTACTTTCTGTCTTTCTCACTCATCTATTATCTCTATCACACTCTTTACCTCATCAGACTATTTGTCTAATTTACAGTACAATTAGATGAGAGTATTATGTTTGAATTACTACTGCCTCATATTGGTATTTTATTTGTACTTGATTGTATTCTACATCATAGATTGTTCCTGTTCATTTACGTCACTACCCAGTAGCACTTGCTACAGTATTTGAGTTGTAAATCGTGTCTGCTGACATTTGTGTCACATTTAAATGCTAACAGAACATAATTTACTGAATATAGAGTCACTTGCTGGAGAAAATGCTAGTTATTTCTCTGACCAGGGTAATGTGTAGCCAACTGAATAGGTCTATTGAACAGGTTACCCCGGGTCACTATTCCTCCGTAAACAATAGGGGAAGTCAATATTGTGTTATTTGTGAATGGATGTACGGTCACCTCCAAAATTATTGGCACCCTTGATAAAGATGAGCAAAAAATACTTCATAAAATAAAGAATAGAAATACTGAGCTATGTTGTATGCAAAAAAATGTTTATATTGTTTTATACTTGATATTGTTCAGAGAAAGAAAATGTATCTGCATTAATATTCAACTTTTTAAAATAAATCTCAGTTTAAGGAACTGTATTGTGGCCTTCCCTGGCTTACTGCTTCACTGGGGTATAAACATTTGGTAACACTCATCCAAAATCCCTTTGTCATCCATCACCATGGAAAACTTCTAAGAAAAGAGACAAATGGTTGTTGACCTTCATAAACCAGGAAATGGGTACAAAACAAATATACCACTTACCCCTATTAGGGCAAAATTAAGAAGTTTAAAACAACTGTAACAATGGTACACTTGCCTGGTTTTGGACGCAAGTGTATCTTGTTCCCACGCACAGTGAGGAAGATGGTTCGGGAGACATAGAAAAATCCAAGGGCCAATGTTGGAGTATTACAGAACTTGGTAGTATCTACGGGTCATCAAGTCTCCAAATCTACAATTAAACGCCACCACCATGCCAACAGTCTCTTTGGAAGGATTGCCAGAAAAAAAGCCTTTATTGAGAGCGACTAAGAAATGTAAATGCCTGGAGTTTGCTAAAAGACATTGGCACGTGGATTGGAACCTGTGTGATGGTCAGATGACACAAAAATAGAGCTCTTTGGCCATGCACACATGTGGTGGGTTTAGCGTTGAAAGGATAGATATGCAGAAAATAACCTCATACCTACTGTAAAACATGGTGGTGGATCTTTGATGTTATGGGGCTGTTTTGCTCCCACTGGTCCTGGGGCGTTTGTTGAGGTCCACGGCATGGCCGCAATTAGATCTTCTAGCAAGACAAAAACCCCAAGCACACATTAAAATCCACAAAGAAATAGTTCATTGACCACAAAATCAATATTTTGCAATGGCTATCTCAGTCTCCGGACTTGAACCCCATTGAAAACCTGTGGGTTGAATTGAAAAGGGCAGTCCAAACGCAGACTGAAGGATATCAAGGATTTGAAAATATTCTGTATGGAGGAATGTTCATAAATCCAATCTCATAAAACATTTTAGAAAGCGGTTCAGTGCCTATATCCTCACAAGGGGTGGGTGCCAGAGTATTGAAAACAGGGGTGCCAAAATCTTTTGGAGAATTAAAATGACTTTTTAAACAAAATCTCTTTCTCTTAGCAATTGTCTTAGTATAAAATAATATAATTTTCCTTATTTTTGTGCATACAATATAGCTCAGTATCAGAGTTGACAGTGTATTCTGAAAGGTTTTCAGAACCCTTCCCCTTTTCCACATTTTGTTACGTTACAGCCTTATTCTAAAATTGATTAATGACAAAGCGAAAACAGGTTTAGACATTTTTGCAAATGTATTAATAATAAAAACAGAAATACCTTATTTACATAAGTATTCAGACCCTTTACTATGAGACTCGAAATTGAGCTCAATTGCATCCCGTTTCCATTGATCATCTTTGAGCTGTTTCTACAACTTGATTGGAGTCCACCTGTGGTAAAATCAATTGATTGGACATGATTTGGAAAGGTACACACCTGTCTATATAAGGTCCGTAAGGTCTGTCTATATAAGGACTTGTCCGTAGAGGTCCGAGACAGGATTGTGTCAGGGCATAGATCTGGGGAAGAGTTCCAAAAAATTGCTGCAGCATTGAAGGTCCCCAAGAACACAGTGGCCTCCATCATTCTTAAATGGAAGAAGTCTGGAACCACTAAGACTCTTCATAGAGCTGGCCGCCCGGCCAACCTGAGCAATCAGGGGAGAAGGTCCTTGGTCAGGGAAGTGACCAAGAACCCGATGGTCACTCTGAAAGAGCTCCAGAGTTCCTCTGGAGATGGGAGAACCTTCCAGAAGGACAACCATCTGCAGCACTCCACCAATCAGGCCTTTATGGTAGAGTGGCCAGACGGAAGCCATTCCTCAGTAAAAGGCACATGACAGCCCGCTTGGAGTTTGCCAAAAGGCACCTAAAGGACTCTCATACCACGAGAAACATGATTCACTGGTCTGATGAAACCAAGATTGAACTCTTTGGCCTGAATGCCAAGCGTCACGTCTGGATGAAACCTGCCACCATCCCTACGGTGTTCCATGGTGATGGCAACATCATGCTGTGGTGATGTTTTTCAGTGGCAGGGACTGGGAGACTAGTCAGGATCGGGGGAAAGATGAACGGCGCAAAGTACAGAGAGATCCTTGATGAAAACCTGCTCAGGACCTCAGACTGGGGAGAAGGTTCCCCTTCCAACAGGACAATGACCCTAAGTACACAGCCAAGACAATGCAGGAGTGGCTTCGGGACAAGTCTCCGAATGTGCTTGAGTGGCCCAGCCAGAGCCCGGACTTGAACCCGATTGAACATCTCTGGAGAGACCTGATCATAGCTGTGCAGCGATGCCCCCAATCCAACCTGACAGAGCTTGAGAGGATTTGCAGAGAAGAATGGGAGAAACTCCCCAAATACAGCTGTGCCAAGCTTGTTGCGTCATACCCAAGATGACTCGAGGCTGTAATCGCTGCCAAAGGTGCTTCAACAAAATACTGAGTAAAGGGTCTGAATACTTATGTAAATGTGATGTTTCAGTTTTATTTATTTTTTATAAATTTGCAAAAATGTTTTAAAAGCTGTTTTTGCCCTTTTCATTATGGGGTAATGTGTGTAGATTGATGAAGGAACACAACTATTTAATATATCATTTTAAAATAAGGCTCTAATGTAACAATATGTGGAAAAAGTAAAGGGGTCTGAATACTTTCCGAATGCACTGTATACTTTATATAGTCTTTTTTACTCATCTTTATCAAGGGTGCCAATAATTATGAAGGTGACTGTATAGACATCAGAATCAGTGTCTTTTTGTGTGATTAGTACTGTCCAAAAGATTATAATGTAATTCCCCAATTATCAATGGACTGAGCGTACAATACAGAATGTCTTTTCTAATACTGTCAAATGTCGGCTGGCAACCTTGCGAAGAGCGGAAAACTTAAGGAAACTTCGTAGGAAGAAGGAACACTCAAGAACACGGTTCTATAAAAAAAACTTTAAGTTTGTCAAAGACCTCTTCGCAAAGGAAAAGTGCGGAATCCTAAAAACTCCAAAGCCAGAACTGGAAGAACATCTGGAAAAGGTCCACCAGGACACGGAAAGGCATGAGCAGATAATCATCCCACATGACATCCCACCTATTCAACCACCAGAATTCAATCTGGACACTGACCCTCCAAAATGGAAGGAAGTAGAGAACGTTGTCCGACGAGCAAGAGCGGCCTCGGCTCCTGGGCCTAATGGAGTACCATATAAGCTCTACAAGAACGCCCCGGATGTTCTACGCTTTCTTTGGAGGCTCATGAGGATAGTGTGGCAGAAGGAAATAATACCAAAGGCATGGCGAAGGGCTGGTGGTCTGCTAATCCCGAAAGAGAAGGATGCGACAGACATCAGTCAATTCCGACCAATCTCCCTTCTCAACGTCGAAGGGAAGATCTTTTTCAGTATAATAGCACAGAGGCTGTCCACTTACCTGGAAAGGAACAAGTACATTGATACATCTGTACAGAAAGCAGGCATTCCTGGTTTCTCTGGTTGCCTGGAACATACTAGTATGATTTGGCACCAGATCCAAACAGCTAAGAAGAACAAGAGAGACCTCTATGTCATCTTCCTCGACCTGGCCAATGCCTTTGACTCAGTTCCCCATGAACTCCTCTGGGAATCCTTCAACTTTTTCCACGTACCAGAACCCATCACTACACTGGTAAAGGTCTATTTCCAAGACCTGCAATTGTGTTTCACAACACCTGACTTCACAACAACATGGCAGCGCTTGGAAGTGGGCATAATGGCAGGCTGTACAATTTCACCTCTGGCCTTCACTATGGCCATGGAAGTCATCATCAGGGCATCGAGATGGGTGGTCGGCGGTGAGAGAACTAAGGAAGGGCTCCGTCTCCCACCTATCCGAGCATACATGGATGACATGACTACACTGACCACCACTGCAGCATGCACCAGGCGGCTACTTGCAAAACTGCAGGATAACATCAAGTGGGCCCAGATGAAAATCAAGCCAAGCAAATCTCGAAGCATCTCCATAGTCAAGGGACAGCTTAAAGATGTGAGGTTCTGCATTGGAGATGACCCGATACCAACGGTGTCTGAGCAACCCGTCAAGAGCCTGGGTAGATGGTACAACGAAAGCCTCCGGGATAAAGATCAAGTGCAGCAAGTAAGACAGGACATCGCCGACGGTCTTGAGAACATCAACAAGACCCTACTGCCTGGGAAGCTCAAGCTTTGGTGCCTACAGTTTGGACTTCTCCCCTGGGTAATGTGGCCACTCACCGTCTATGAGGTCCCAATAACAACAGTGGAGAAGATGGAGCGAACCATTACCTCATACGTGAAGAAATGGCTGGGTGTCCCACGATGCCTGAGTAACATCGGCCTCTATGGCAAAGGGGTCCTTGAACTACCTCTTACAAGTCTAACGGAGGAGTACAAGTGCTCTAAAGTAAGACTTCAGATGACATTGAAGGACTCCAAAGACCAGACCATTAGCAAGGCTGCACCTCCCCTACAAACTGGACGGAAATGGACATCATCCAAGGCTGTGCAGCAAGCAACATCAGCCCTGAGACACCAAGATATTGTGGGGAATATCCAGCATGGAAGAGGAGGCTTTGGCCTGGCAGCAAGCAAACCAACGTTCCATAAGGCAACAACATCTGAACGCAGGAAGCTGGTGGTCGAGGAGGTGCGCAGACAGGAGGAGACTGCAAGAAGTGCAAAGGCTGTCTCTCTTGCTAAACAAGGGCAATGGACGCGGTGGGAAGGCCTGGAGAGGAGAAAGATCAACTGGAGTGAGCTTTGGCAAATGGAGGCAAGCAACATCAGCTTCATCATAAGAGCTGTTTATGATGTGCTTCCATCACCAAAAAACCTACATCAATGGTATGGCGAGGACCCGACCTGCCCCCTCTGCCCAGCTCCAGCGACTCTCAGGCATATAATGACAGGTTGCAAGACCAGCCTCTCACAAGGCCGCTACACCTGGAGGCACAATCAGGTCCTCAAGAGCCTGGCTGCAGCACTTGAGACCAAGAGGAGTGCAACCAATTCATTACCTCCAAAAACAAGCAATCCCGTCAAAACAACAACATTCATCCGGGAGGGACAGAAAAGGCCCAAGCATCCTCCTACAAAGCCAGAAACTGGACACCTAGGCATGGCCCGGGACTGGAAGATGCTTGTCGATATTGGCCAACAACTCATTTTTCCACCTGAGATTGCTTCTACCAACTTTAGGCCAGACATGGTACTCTGGTCCCCTTCACGAAAGGCTGTGTACATCATAGAGCTCACAGTCCCGTGGGAAAACTCTGTTGAAGAGGCCTACGAGCATAAGAAACTGCGTTACACAGAGTTGGCAGCAGACGCAACTCAGCGTGGCTGGAATGCAAAAGTCTGGCCAGTTGAAGTGGGATGCAGAGGCTTCGTGGCTTCTTCCACCATCAGGTTGCTGAAAGAACTTGGAATCCATGGACAGGCTCTGCGGCAGACCGTCAGAGCAGTTTCTCAAGCAGCTGAAAGAGGCAGCCAGTGGATCTGGATCAAACGGAAGGACCCTTGCTGGGCTATAACTTCATGACCCCCCACCCCCACCTGAGAACCCAATTCAGATCCCTCCAACTTGAGGAGGGCATATGAGGTATGCGGTCAGCTGTAGGGCTGGCTCAGGGAAGAGGACGCCTCTGCCTTGCATAGTCCAGTGGGAAATCTTAATTGGGCATGGGACACAAGCTAAGGCTTGATCACCCTTTAGCTGGCCACCTTTGATGAGGGTGTTTAGTGATTAAAGGCCAAAACACCCACTGATTCGAAGGCACACTACTGAGGATGTGTCCCACAATTGACATCTTAACCCAGTCTAAGAAATAAACCTCCCATGCCACTCTGTCAACATCACGGCAAATCTCATGTGAGTGCATACCATCTATTGGCACAATGGACAGTTTTAACATCTCGTCCCGTGTTTTATGATTCTACAACTTTAATCCAGAACATTAATAGAATTAGAATGTAGTATATACTTCCTAAATGTTGTTAGCTAGTATGTAATAATGATATATACAGTGGAAGTCTGAAGTCAGAAGTTTACATACACCTTAACCAAATACATTTAAACTCAGTTTTTCATAATTCCTGACATTTAATCCAGTAAAAATTCCCTTTTTTAGTTCAGTTAGGATCACCACTTTATTTTAAGAATGTGAAATGTCAGAATAATAGTAAAGAGAATGATTTATTTCAGCTTTAATTTATTTCATCACATTCCCAGTGGGTCAGAAGTTTACATACACTCAATTAGTATTTGGTAGCATTGCCTTTAAATTGTTAAACTTGGGTCAAACATTTTGGGTAGTCTTCCACAAGCTTCCCACAATAAGTTGGGTGAATTTTGGCCCATTCCTCCTGACAGAGCTGGTGTAACTGAATCAGGTTTGTAGGCCTCCTTGCTCGCACATGCTTTTTCAGTTCTGCCCACAAATTTTTTGAGGTCAGGGCTTTGTGATGGCCACTCCAATACCTTGACTTTGTTTTCCTTAAGCCATTTTGCCAACCCTTTGGAAGTATGCTTGGGGTCATTGTCCATTTTGAAGACACATTTGTGACCAAGCTTTAACTTCCTGACTGATGTCTTGTGATGTTGCTTCAATATATCCACATAATTTTCATCCCTCATGATGCCATCTATTTTGTGAAGTGTACCAGTCCCTCCTGCAGCAAAGCACCCCAGCATAATGCTGCCAACCACGTGCTTCACGGTTGGGATGGTGTTCTTTTGCTTGCAAGCCCCCCCCTTTTTCCTCCAAATATAATGATGGTCATTATGGCCAAACAGTTCTATTTTTGTTTCATCAGACCAGAGGACATTTCTCCAAAAATTACGATCTTTGTTCCCATGTGCAGTTGCAAACCGTAGTCTGGCTTTTTTTATGGCGGTTTTGGAGCAGTGGCTTCTTCCTTGCTGAGCGGCCTTTCAGGTTATGTCGATATAGGACTCGTTTTACTGTGGATATAGATACTTTTGTACCTGTTTCCGCCAGCATCTTCACAAGGTCCTTTGCTGTTGTTCTGGGATTGCTTTGCACTTTTCACACCAAAGTACGTTCATCTCTAGGAGACAGAATGCGTCTCCTTCCTGTGCGGTATGACGGCTGCATGGTCCCATGGCATTTATACTTGCGTACTATTGTTTGTACAGATGAACGTGCTACCTTCAGGCATTTGGAAATTGCTCCCAAGGATGAACCAGACTTGTGGAGGTCTACAATTTATTTTCTGAGGTCTTAGCTGATATCTTTTGATGTTCCCATGATGTCAAGCAAAGAGGCACTGAGTTTGAAGGTAGGCCTTGAAATACATCCACAGGTACACCTCCAATTGAGTCAAATTATGTCAATTAGCCTATCAGAAGCTTCTAAAGCCATGACATCATTTTCTGGAATTTTCCAAGCTGTTTAAAGCCACAGTCAACTTAGTGTATGTAAACTTCTGACCCACTGGAATTGTGATACAGTGAGTTATAAATGAAATAATCTGTCTGTAAACAATTGTTGGAAAAATTACTTGTGTCATGCACAAAGTAGATGTCCTAACCGACTTGCCAAACAACAAATAACAACAAATTTGTGGAGTGGTTGAAAAATGAGTTTTAATGACTCCAACCTAAGTGTATGTAAACCTCCGACTTCAACTGTATATAGTGTGCATATATATTGTGTGCAGTGGAGCTTAGAAGCCTCCTGTTCCTGAGCCCTGCCTGTCCTTCACACAAAGCCAAGAGGAGGGCTGTCGTCATCAGCCTGGCAGGTGGTGCTTTTATATCCCCTGAATTCACAAGGAAATATGGCCGCCGTCTACGGCAAAGGCCACAGAGGAAGCAGCAGAATTATGAGCGCTTTTATATGATAGTCCAGAGAACGGGGATGCAGGATTATTGATGCTCGGCAGGAAGGAAGGCAGGCCGTGTCCCCCTTACCTCTGCACTGGGGAGTGAGGATGACAAGGGGTGTCTGTCTAACTATTTGTCATGTGTCTAATATATTAATTAGGCAGTAAACACACCCTAGGGAATGCAACGGACTGACAGCTCCTGAATGAAACTCCTCTGCTGGCCCCATCAAACAGCAATGTATTCTGTTGGTAAAGTCGGCCCGGGGTTAATTTAACTCTTTATACACTGATTTCTCATCAGATGCAGCGCAGCTGAATAATGATTTGAATGGAACAAAGGTAACCGAGGGGAGCTTTTCTTTGTTCCATCTCTTCATCAGATATTCATCAGATTTTAATTTTAGACTTGACAATGAGTTTGGTCATACAGTATTACTAGTCTAGTATTGCGATTAAATATGGATTGCCAATGGAGGACAAAGGAAATGTTTTATGTACCCAACTTTCTATATTTTTTTTGCTTTTTGTTTAGATCAATGTCTTTGTCTCTGAGAGTAGTTGCATTGGTTTCTAGTATTTTAGTTTTCATTTTATCACTGTGTCCTACAATCTGCTGTACTAACTGTAAACGTTGATACACCAGACAATTACTGTTGATAGCTGTGTCCATAAGGCCAGGCAGGCACAAGTAATCCATACTTGGAGAGTGTACTGTTGAATTTGATTCTAATAATTTACTCTAGCTAAACCAAAGTCCAACATTTTCACTTTCCAACATGAAATATTGTCTTTATGTCTCAGACTCACATGAACAGCCTTTGTGGGGAACCCCACCCAATGATTTAAGGGGTGGGGGCGCTTTCGTGGCCTGCTCTGCACCGCTACCCATGAACCCTACTCCCCGGCCGACCCGACTGGTCACACCCTCATCCTATGTCTGTGTGTGTAAGCACCACTAGCCTAACAGAGCCTCTCCCTGGTCAATTACGGGCAATGTCATAAAGCTGCTTAAGTTTGGAATGAGCGTTACACAGTAATTGCGTTCTGTAGGTCCACATCAATACAGTGGCACCTTCATCCATATGTGGTTTAGTGCAGCTGGTCCTGCAGCGTGGTCCTGCAGCATGGTCCTGTGAAGGTGGTGACCTATAGCTACAGTAGGTTAGTGATTTTTGATAGTGGCCCTGTTGTCTTTGAGCTCCACTGTCAATTACTTGTATTTATGTATTTTACCAACAACGTTTTTCATCTCTACCGCGTCCTCCACCGTGTCTTCTTCCTCAGTATGAGATGTCACGGCGGAGTAGATCATGGCTATTTACATCAATTTAGTAATGTATAGATTGACAGTTATCCTTCTGCCGCTCCTGACCCGCATAATAAGCCATTCCACTACAGTCTCATCATGATGGTCGTGATGTGCAGTGGGGCCAGTCATCAGCTGGAGAGTCAATATTACAGCTACTCAGTGCTGAGTGCCACTGCCTAGGCCCCTATGTGTAATTGATCACATTGTAGTAAGTTAGAGAGGCCTCACATCACTGTGTCAATGAGACGCTCTGTAAAGAAGGGCCCTTAATGTGGAGTGCATCACTTCCGTGTGGTGCTGGGACGAAAACAACATTTACCTTGAGTAGTAAAATAGGACCTGCCTTCATGCTACATAAATGTATGTGTTGTAGCTTGAGTGCAGGCCCTACTTTACTACAAAATGCATTGAACGACCATATAAAATGGTGTTTTACAATGTAGACCAACGGGTAAGTAGGTCTCAAGCCCACTACAGCCACAACTCCTAGTCATCAAATCAGCTTTTAACAATACAACAAAACAAGTAGGCCAGCAAACTGCAGAAAATTGCCCTGTGCTCCAAACAAGGAGAAGAATAGGATGGGAGCAGTTAGGTGTTGCTAAATGGAGAGGTAATTATGGGAGATTGCGGTGGCTAAAGCACAGCGTAGTGCAGCGTTTCTCCACCTGCTCTGTCTCTCCATGCTAGGTCGCAGAGCACAGAAAGCCTCTGCTGTAATGACAGTTTACAGAGCAATGTCGCACCACAAACATGTCATAATGTGCTCTAACAACCACAATTATGCCTCTTACTGATTCAGCCACGTATTAAATGGGAGCAGCAACACCTCTTGTACTGTGAGTGGTTAAAGTTGTTGAACGACGGAAATCGTTGAATTGTCCCCTCTTCATTGGCACTGGATGTGTCCCTTATACCATAAGTGTTCTGAATTTGGGCAGGGTTAACAGAGTGGTGAAGCGTGCCACAACAAAAGCAACACAGACAGATGGACAAAGGCAACCAACATAGATGGTAAAAAGTGAGTTGTCAACAAATCCAAAGTGGGTCAGTTTTTGTTGTTTCTGAGAAACAGTCAGACCTTGCTGTCCTCTCCTCCTCTTTCCTCGAGCACATTTGTAGTTTAGAATCAGCACCACGTTTCACTGAACATAAAGAGTTACAATGCTAAGGCGAACATCAAATTGAATTGTATTTGTCACATGCGCCGAATACAACCTTATCGTGAAAAGCTTACTTACAAGCACCTAACCAACAATGCAGTTCAAGAAAAAGAGTTAAGAAAATAATAATATATCAAATAAAAAGTAACACAATAAAATAACAATGACGAGGCTATATACAGGGGGTACCGGTACCGAGTTAATATGCAGGGGTACAGGTTAGTCGAGGTAATTTGTACATGTACAGTAGAGGTAGGGGTAAAGTGACTATATATAGATATATGTAGTAGACACAAATCCTGAGAGTACCATGTTTCTCTAAACTATTATCCGCACATTTGTTGCCATCATTTTATCAGCTGTCCTGAATCATGATGAATGCTTTATGAATCATTGCAAACACTCTATAAATCAATATTATAAATGTATATTCTGTT
Source organism: Salvelinus namaycush (assembly GCF_016432855.1). Classification (NCBI taxonomy): domain Eukaryota; kingdom Metazoa; phylum Chordata; class Actinopteri; order Salmoniformes; family Salmonidae; genus Salvelinus; species Salvelinus namaycush. Next base: position 21,206,542 of record NC_052309.1, on the reverse strand, counting down.
CATGGTTTCATTCTGATGTTGATGGAATTATTATATGCGCTTACATTTGTGGGAATTCTGCGTGGATCGTTGAGTATTCTGTTCATTGAATTATCGTGTACGCTTCCAGGTGTGCTCCCGTCACAGGTATTAAAAAAGGTTGATTGATTAATGGATTTTTTGAATAACTGATCTGTGCACGAGAGGATGAGGAATAATGTCTGTACTGTTACTTTTCACACCTCAAACTACAGTTGCCTCCGTCAATAAAATAAGACCTGTCGTAGACAAGGGGTTAAAACTGCCTTAACATGGTCCCTCTCAGCAGGAGTTGGTCACAGAGGAACAGCAGTCTGCTCCAGTACAGTAGCATGGTGGAGTCACTGGAGGTAGACCTGTTTCTCATTCACAGCATGAAACCACTCGCTCTCTAATAATGGATAAACAAACAAGCGTGACGACTCTGATGTGTATCAGTACATAATTTAATTACATTTTGATAGTGAGCACTGTGGGCGTTTGAATAACCAAGGGGGGTAGGTCTCTGTAGACCAGGCACTCTGCTGGATACAATCTTTAGCATACTGCACAAATCGAAATGGCTTTCCATTAAATAAATCACTTTTTATTTCTTGGTCATATTTAATAATCGTCACCATGGCTGTCTCAAGCTCCTGTACATAATTTTTCACTGAAATAATGTACAAAAAAATTATATTTGAGGTTATTGTCTAACAGTTCCGCATTACTTTTGTGTCAGGATTCTTCAGTTGGCCAGCAGCAGTTTGTTATATACAAAGCAAACATCCCACCACAAAAGGATAAGTTTGTCAAGTGTAATATGTGTATCTAATATTATTATTATTATCATTGTTACGTGTTTTACTTTTCTATCATTTCTCTATTTTTTCTCTCTCTGTATTGTTTGGAAGGGCCCGTAAGTAAGCATTTCACTGTTGTTTACGAAGCATGTGACAAATAACATTTGATTTGACTCATTGACAATTAGGAAACAGAGAAACTGCGTAGGACAACAGCAGCAGCCTGCCCTTTTTTGTGTTCATCTGTCTGTGTCATGTGTTGGGTGACCTTGGATCTGTGAATAGGACTGCGGCGTACTCCCTGTGCGTTCCCCGGTGTGAATGGACAATGGTTGCGCGCTCTGGCAGACATGTTCCTGATAAACCACTGATCTCCCACGGCACTTCAAATGAGCCTGGATTCATTTGCATGATATGATTTGGCATAATGTGTGTGTGAGCGTGTTGGGGCTAGCTAGAAAACCGTGGCATTAGATGGAAGCCAGTTACCCTGGGGAGGGCGAGTGTAGACACCGAGGGATGCAGATAGTGTGGATGGCATTAATGTTTCTCAGTCCTGTTATCTGAGAGGAGAAGATCCCCATACTGAGGGCTCAACCAGGGTGTCTTCAAGAGACAGAGCTCTGACAGAGATACAATGCTGAGAGATGAACAGTAGATATGAGTGAATGCATGGTATTAACATGAAACTAATCTCTTGTGGAAAGATTCTGTGTGTAAACTGAGAGAATCCGTCAGGCGTTGGATAACGAACAGCAGTAGTTCTGGTGTTTTTTTTCTTTAGTCACTGGTTATTTGGATACGATTTTGCGGGTGTTAGCATCTTTCAAATTCTGTAAGGGGAGGGGACATTCGGCCTGTGAGCGTGGAGCTTCACGTTATGGTTCCGCTCCTCGTTCTAGCATTTAAAAAAATATTTTCTCTTAACATGTATGGACCCAGAACCTAGTGGAGCAGCTGACCAATTAGGTGAGATTGTAGTTCTGGGTTAACAGAGATTAACAGGAAACTAGACTATGAATGAAACTAGATTCAAAAGCAATATCTATGGTGAGCATTTGTAGGTAAAGTGTGCGTTATGCATAAACCTATATGGCAGATATAAGACTCAATGTACACATTTATGGACCATGTAGAATTGATTGACCTACTACCGATAGGTATAGTGTATAGCCTTTGTGGCTGGTTACGTTCATGATGAGAGTGTAGCTTACTCTGTGGAAAGCAGGTGCTATACTTTTGACTAGCCCTTTACCTCAGATCTCTGTCAGAGCTCCCAGCAGGTAAGGCCCATGTAATTTACAAGGGGAAAAGAGGTGCTAATTTCTAGTTTACTGCTGGGGCTGCTGATTAGGCTTGGAGAGGCGGACATTCGAGGAGCCAGCCCACAGTGATCCATATGGGGCTAACTGGCTGCCGGGGAGAGGAGCGTTACAAGGGCAGCCAAGGCAAGGTAACACGCACACACACACAGACAGAGACACACACACAGAGAGAGAGAGAGACACACCGAGAGAGAGAGAGAGAGAGAGAGAGAGACACAAAGAGAGAGAGAGAGAGAGAGACACAGTCTGAGGTTTGAACTCAGGGCCAGTTGGTCATCATCACAGAGGACCAACAGAAGGGATGCACTTCCTGTAAATGTGTAAACCATCATTAACACCCAGCCAGCACAGCGACACTGTGCGATGACAACAGTATTTGGCTGGGTCTGCAGCATTCTAATAAACCATCTCTTCTCCTCTGTGGTGAAATGGGTTCTACTACTAACAGTAGAGGATTAATCATTGTGGTGGCCCTGTCAAAACTGCAAGAAAAGGAATCGAAGTGTTGATTTTTTTTAAATGACTTCCTTAGATTCACATGGAGCATATGTGGATGCTGCTTTCAATCATTTGAAGGTTCAGTACATGCATCTGTTGTCTCCAAGCTGTACTGCAGGTGTGCATTGCCAGAGGCAAATTGGGCCTCCCACAATGAATCCCAATCCTATGCACTCACTGACTGTTGCACCATATGGTACATTCATTGCCGTGATAATACAAAGGCTGATTGCTTACGCTGTTTCACATCAAATTGATTAGTCTTGAATAATACAGTACATTAGGCCAGTGTTACCATTTAGTTAACTGTCATTACTGACTGTCATTACTGTAATTTATTTTCGCTCCGATCCTGATGGGTCAAAACAAAACTTCAAAAGCTGTATGTGGGTCACAATGCTAATAAGTTTGTGAACCACTGCAGTAGGCTTGTCGATTCATCCATTCCCATACCTACCTCTCTCTCCTTCTTCACTCCCTGTCTCTGTCTCTCAGGTAGATGCCACATTTCAGTGACACATAAACCCCCCCCACCCACTCTGTGTGGTGTTGGAGGGAGAGAGACATCAGCTGTCAAATCATCTCCTCTCTCCACTGTACCTGGCAGCTCTTCCCCGTCCCATCCTAACACGGTAGCACCTGGGCATGGCCAGGGCAGCTCTTGCCCGTCCCATCCTAACTCGGTAGCACCTGGGCATGGCCAGGGCAGCTCTTCCCCGTCCCATCCTAACACGGTAGCACCTGGGCATGGCCAGGGCAGCTCTTCCCCGTCCCATCCTAACTCGGTAGCACCTGGGCATGGCCAGGGCAGCTCTTCCCCGTCCCATCCTAACACGGTAGCACCTGGGCATGGCCAGGGCAGCTCTTCCCCGTCCCATCCTAACTCGGTAGCACCTGGGCATGGCCAGGGCAGCTCTTCCCCGTCCCATCCTAACACGGTAGCACCTGGGCATGGCCAGGGCAGCTCTTCCCCGTCCCATCCTAACACGGTAGCACTTGGGCATGGCCAGGGCAGCTCTTCCCCGTCCCATCCTAACACGGTAGCACCTGGGCATGGCCAGGGCAGCTCTTCCCCGTCCCATCCTAACACGGTAGCACCTGGGCATGGCCAGGGCTGCTCTTCATTTTTACTCCCCCTAGGGAACAAAAGGGAAAAGTAACACAAATGACCTTTAATACTATTGTCTGGCAGCTCTGTAAATTAAGGTAATTATCACTTATACTGTATAATGAGTGTCGTTCTTAACTTAATGATTGGAGAGAGAAAAATGTCCAATCCCCCAGCTTCATCTAAATGGAAATGGGATGATTTCCACTTTATTACTTGAACCACAGGGAGCAGCACAGTGCACTGAAAGCCTTGAGGTGTCTGTCTTGGAGCAAAAGTTTGTCAGGGCTCTGGTTGTTTGTAAACGGTAGTATTTAAAGCATTACCAGAGTTTATTTTATGGACAGCCTCAGTCAGGTGTACATTGTGTTTCTCTGTAACAAATACTTTTACTCTTGAGGTAATTGTGATGATTTAAACATCCCTGTGTATAGATGTTGTCACGATCGTCTTCGGGTGAAAGAGAGGACCAAGGCGCAGCGTGATATAAATACATTATGTATTTATTTAAGAAAGACGAAGAACACTAAAACAAACTAAACAAAACAACAAACAGACGAACGTGAAGCTATACAAACAATAAGTGCAGACACTGGCAACTTACACATAGACAATCACCCACAACCTACCTAATGACTATGGCTGCCTAAATATGGCTCCCAATCAGAGACAACGATAGACAGCTGTCTCTAATTGAGAGCCAATCTAGGCAACCATAGACTTACATAAACACCTACAATGAACAAAACCCCATGAACTCTACAAACACCCCCTAGACAATACAAACACCCTAGACGAGACAAAAACACACAAACATCCCCCATGTCACACCCTGACCTAACTAAAATAATAAAGAAAACAAAGATAACTAAGGCCAGGGCGTGACAATACCCCCCCCCCCAAAGGTGCGGACTCCGGCCGCAAAACCTGACACAGAAGGGGAGGGTCCGGGTGGGCCTTCCTACGGCGGCTGCTCGGGTGCGGGACGTGGACCCCACTCCACCATAGTCAATACCCGCTTAGGTGGCCTCCCAGGAACGAGGACCCTTGCAGCGAGTCCCAGACTGAAGACCATCGTAGAGGGCGCCACTGGACGGAGGGGCGGCTCCGGACTGAGCGGCGGCTCCGGACTGAGGGGCGGCTCCGGACTGAGGGGCGGCTCCGGACTGAGGGGCGGCTCCGGACTGAGGGGCGGCTCCGGACTGGAGGGCGGCTCCGGACTGGAGGGCGGCTCATGACTGGAGGGCGGCTCATGACTGGAGGGCGGCTCATGACTGGAGGGCGGCTCATGACTGGAGGGCGGCTCATGACTGGAGGGCGGCTCATGACTGGAGGGCGGCTCATGACTGGCGGGCGGCTCCTGACTGGCGGGCGGCTCCTGACTGGCGGGCGGCTCCTGACTGGCGGGCGGCTCTGGCAGCTCCTGACTGGCGGGCGGCTCTGGCAGCTCCTGACTGGCGGGCGGCTCTGGCGGCTCCTGTCTGGCGGGCGGCTCTGGCAGCTCCTGTCTGGCGGGCGGCTCTGGCGGCTCCTGTCTGGCGGGCGGCTCTCGCGGCTCCTGACTGACGGACGGCTCTAGCGGCTCCTGACTGACGGGCGGCTCTGACGGCTCGGGACAGACGGGCGGTTCTGACGGCTCGGGACAGACGGACGGCTCAGATGGCGCTGGGCAGGCAGGCGGCTCAGATGGCGCTGGGCAGGCGGGCAGCTCAGATGGCCCTGGGCAGACGGGCAGCTCAGATGGCGCTGGGCAGACGGGCAGCTCAAATGGCACTGGGCAGACGGGCAGCTCAGATGGCGCTGGGCAGACGGGCAGCTCAGATAGCGCTGGGCAGATGGGCAGCTCAGATGACGCTGGGCAGGCAGGCAGCTCAAACGGCGCTGGGCAGACGGACAGCGCAGACGGCGCTGGGCAGACGGCAGACTCTGGCCGGCTGAGGCGCACAGTAGGCCTGGTGCGTGGTGCCGGAACTGGTGGTACCGGGCTAAGGACATGCACCTCAAGGCTAGTGCGGGGAGCAGCAACAGGGCGCAGAGGGCTCTGGAGACGCACAGGAGGCTTGGTGCGTGGTGCCGGAACTGGTGGTACCGGGCTGGAGACACGCACCACAGGGCGAGTGTGTGGAGGAGGAACAGGGCTCTGGAGACGCACTGGAAGCCTGGTGCGTGGTGTAGGCACTGGTGGTACTGGGCTGGGGCGAGGAGGTGGTGCCGGATATACCGGACCGTGAAGGCGTACAGGAGCTCTTAAGCACCGAGCCTGCCCAACCTTACCTGGTTTAATGCTCCCCGTAGCCAGGCCAGTGCGGTGAGGTGGAATAGCCCGCACTGGGCTGTGCTGGCGAACCGGGGACACCATGCGTAAGGCTGGTGCCATGTACACCGGCCCGAGGAGACGTACTGGAGACCAGATACCTTGAGCCGGCTTCATGGCACCTGGCTCGATGCCCACTCTAGCCCGGCCGATACGTGGAGCTGGAATGTACCGCACCGGGCTAAGCACACGTACAGGAGACACCGTGCATTCTTCCGCATAACACGGTGTCTGCCCGTACTCTCGCTCTCCACGGTAAGCACGGGGAGTTGGCGCAGGTTTCCTACCTGACTTCGCCACACTCCCTTTTAGTCTCCCCCCAAGACATTTTTGGGGCTGACTCTCAGGCTTCCAGCCTCGCTTCCGTGCTGCCTCCTCATACCACCGCCTCTCGGCTTTAGCTGCCTCCAGCTCTTCACGAGGGCGGCGATATTCTCCCGGTTGTGCCCAGGGTCCTCCGCTGTCCAGAATTTCCTCCCAATTCCATAAGTCCTGCGATCGCTGCTCCTGCCGCTTACCACACTGCTTGGTCCGAGGTTGGTGGGTGATTCTGTCACGATCGTCTTCGGGTGAAAGAGAGGTCCAAGGCGCAGCGTGATATAAATACATTATGTATTTATTTAAGAAAGACGAAGAACACTAAAACAAACTAAACAAAACAACAAACAGACGAACGTGAAGCTATACAAACAATAAGTGCAGACACTGGCAACTTACACATAGACAATCACCCACAACCTACCTAATGACTATGGCTGCCTAAATATGGCTCCCAATCAGAGACAACGATAGACAGCTGTCTCTAATTGAGAACCAATCTAGGCAACCATAGACTTACATAAACACCTACAATGAACAAAACCCCATGAACTCTACAAACACCCCCTAGACAATACAAACACCCTAGACGAGACAAAAACACACAAACATCCCCCATGTCACACCCTGACCTAACTAAAATAATAAAGAAAACAAAGATAACTAAGGCCAGGGCGTGACAGATGTGAATAGATATTGTTTGGTGCCTTGCTCCCTTTGCTAGACTAGTAAAGTTTCAGACCAAACCCTTTGGGTAGAGTATGTCCCAAAGTCAGCCGGTCAGTCTGTCAGACCACCAGTTCAGAGAGAGGAGCACTGTAGTTTCCAATTAGTCCTTTGTATCTAAACATTGATTAGCCTATAAGCATGAACATGATTCTCACCCTGGCCTTGCCCCATGAGGCAGGCTATGTGTGTAGTCTGGAGAGGAGAAGAGAGGGTGCTGCCAGCCTGAGAAACAAAAGGGTCTGTACTTCAGGCCTTTCGCCAGGCAGCCAGCTCAGAGCCTGGGAGGCTTCAGAGCCCCTCGCTCTTTCATGGAGAGGAGGGGAGTGACGGATGGACTCCCTCGACCCCCTCCCCCTCCCTCCTCCTCCCCCATCACCACCACAGGAGCAGGATTAACCCCCTAGCCCCACAATGGGGACACATGTCCCCCTAGTTACCAACCCATTCAGACCTGCGTTACTTACACTCTAATAAGGATTAGGCTTAATGAGCTTCAAGGAGTTAACAATGAATGAAGAAGTCCTTAAGCAGCCGCTAATTCTATTCTGCTCTATGTCACTTTTCATCCCCGTCCATTCAGCCCACTGTGTTTGAACACAAGGTGTAATCCTCTTGAATATCAACGGTGAGCAGATCATATTAATTTAGACATCACCTCTCTTGGTCTGGGGACCCCAACCTCACCATCTGTTCCCCCTCTCTTCACCTGCCGCTGACAAACCCTCCTCTTCACCTCTACTCATTCTCTCTATTTCTCCATCTTTCACTTTCTCACACACTCTCCTCTATTTAATCCCCTTTCTCCTTTTCATAATGTCCCTTGATTACTGTTTGAATCTATAAACCCGAAAATATGGGAGAGAACATTTCAATCAATGAGATTCTGAGTACCTCTATGTATCCTAGAGTTAAAATGACATAAAGCTTTTTCTGATGATAATGTGTTGCGTTACACGTGCACTAGCCACAGTACCAACAAAAGTACTTTACTTTACAGGGATTTACTTAACTGTGATATAGCGACCGATAACTAAAGAGTATGCCTCCTACTCAAACGCCAAACAAGTAATACTAGATCATCTACTCGTGATGTTAGTTTTTTATGGAAAGCTAATGGTCCATCTATCTGTCACTGTATTTCTCTGCTATGTCATTATTTCCATCTCGCCCATTCTCCCTCGCTATTCACAGGTAGCTGAACTTCTGAACTCATACAACAGACCGTGATTATGACGCTTGTAGTGCAACTCAGTATCTGTCTCTTCTAAAGATCCAAGCACACTCTTTGGATGTTGGTGTGTGCAAGACTAGGGATACTGTTTTCATCAGATATCATCTACCCATATTACCTTCCTCTCATCTTTCCTCCCCTCACATCTCACATTTACTCTTCTATTTTCAGTTAATTAGCTTTTTTGTGACAGAATTGTAACCGATTATTAAGTCAGCTTATTAAACCTTAAGTCTTTCTGGATTGTGTTTATAAAATGCTGTGCCCTCCAAAGGCATAGCGAGTGACCATAATGACCCCTCACAGCACTGTAATGATCTTAGCATGTTTATCCAGCCTGTTAGGGAATGGGATCACCTAGCAGGACAATGGATAATGTACCCCACTTGAAGGGTTTCCCTCTGTCTGCCAGAGCTATGTTACGTCTTCATGTAGAAATGAACTATCCAGTGAGTATCAGCACTGCTAGTTGATGGGCTAGAGGGGAAAGATATTGATGATTAAACCTGCTGAAACTCTTACATTTACAATATTTGTAACGGGCTTCCTCCTTCTCTTCATCCGAAGAGGAGTAGCAAGGATTGGACCAAAGTGCAGCGGGGTGTGAATTCATAATGATTTATTAAACAAGACTAAGACGAAACGAAATACACTTGATAAACTACAAAACAAATAAACGATGTAGACAGACCTGGACACGAACTTACATATAACGTGAAGAACGCATGAACAGGAAACAGACTACATACAAAACGAACGAACAAACAAAACCGAAACAGTCCCGTGTGGCGTAACATACAGACACTGACACAGGAGACAACCACCCACAAACAAACAGTGTGAAAACACCTACCTTAATATGATTCTCAATCAGAGGAGATGAAAACCACCTGCCTCTAATTGAGAACCATATCAGGTACCCAAAACCAACATAGAAACAGAAAACATAGACTGCCCACCCAAAACTCATGCCCTGACCAATAAACACATACCAAACAACAGAAAACAGGTCAGGAACGTGACAATATTGTATTTCCCCTTTCAACCTATTGCCTACCCAGCGAGACAAATGGCAATTTATAGCGAGCTTATTAAACTGAATATAGAAAGGTTATTAGAACAAGTCAGCTTCAGATTTCCCTGACACAATTCAATTACCTGACTAGCTAGAGGGAACCTGGCAATATTTTTTTTCTTGTAATAAAATGTGCATGGTTTTAGGTGGAGACCAGTGAGAGGCAGTGGAATGCAGTGGAATGCTTACACAGGGGAGAAGTAGGGAGTGCTGCCCTTTGAGATAGGAACCATGGTTAATAATTATTATTAATAATTATTATCTTGACTGTCTAGAATTTTGTTAAATTTTTTACTGTGCTCACGTTCATAAAATAGTTGTTAATCGTGAGATTAGATTTTATGTCAGATTTGATATTTTACTATTGTCTTTCTTTGACCTGCGATAACATGTTCAGTTTGTGTCATGAGCTTTCCCCAAAAGACCTTGCCTTTGAATTCAAACACACACATTGTATAACCAAGATTATCTCTATTGAACCTATACAGGGAAGGAAGGATGGCATCAATACAATCTCCAAATGATGTCAGGGATTGCACAGGGAAGCTTTAGAATGACAAACACAAACAAAACCACACACAAGCGCAGGCGCGTGCACGCACCCACACGCACGTCTTTCACAATACAGCCTTTTTCTAGACCAGGTGAATTGAGCAACGGAACACTATTGATTTTTTCTTACCTTCATAAATAAAGGCTCAGACAAAGGGAGAAGCTGTAGCTTTTTTGATGGCAATAATGTGGCGAAAACGCTTCCCAGGGCTAAAAAAAGATTGGAGAGGATATTACATCCCACATGAGATCCAAGCAGAAGGACTGACACACTAAGATGCTGTGCCGGGTCACACCTCTCTCTCTCTCCCTCTCTGCAGCCTCTCTGTGTTATCTGCAGACAGAGGAGATGCCGGCCTGCATGCCCACTGTCAAGCCCAACTTTCTGTGGCTTCCAAACAAGGCCAGCTAGTCTCAGAATGAGATGAGCTGAGGAGACCGATAAGGCCACTCCTATAGGTCTTTGTATAGACCTCTCTTATTATTGTGCACAGTGGGAGAAAGAATCATAGCCAACATATTCATTCTCAACATGAATTCGCCAACATGGGTCTCTGCTCTTGTGCAAACCAACATTTAGCTCAAGTCCATGAAGAAAAGACAAAGAGAAAATTAATGAGGAATTAGGTGAAGCTGACATAAAAGATACGTATATATTACTATTTGCTGGAATTCTTGGTATTTTATCTCCCCTTGTGTACTGACTTTGGTTTCAGTGACAAAGAGTTGCAGACTTGCCCCTAACTCGGCCCTTTGTGGGCTATAATCGGCCTTGTCTCAGGATGGTAAGTTGGTGTTTGAAGGAATCCCTCTAGGGGTGTGGGGGCTGTGCTTTGGCAAAGTGGGTGGGGTTATATCCTGCCTGTTTGGCCCTGTCCGGGGGTATCGTCGGACAGCGCCACAGTGTCTCCCGACCCCTCCTGTCTCAGCCTCCAGTATTTATGCTGCAGTAGTTTATGTGTCGGGGGGATAGGGTCAGTCTGTTATATCTGGAGTATTTCTCCTATCTTATCCGGTGTCCTGTGTGAATTATGTATGCTCTCTCTAATTCTCTCTTTTTCTTTCTTTCTTTCTCTCTCTCGGAGGACCTGAGCCCTAGGACCATGCCTTAGGACTAGCTGGCCTGATGACTCCTTGCTGTCACCAGTCCACCTGGCTGTGCTGCTGCTCCAGTTTTCAACTGTTCTGCCTGCGGCTATGGAACCCTGACCTGGTTACCGGACGATTTGACCTGTCCCAGACCTGCTGTTTTCAACTCTCTAGAGACAGCAGGAGCAGTAGAGATACTCTGAATGATCGGCTATGAAAAGCCAACTGACATTTACTTCTGAGGTGCTGACCTGTTGCACCCTCGACAACTACTGTGATTATTATTATTTGACCATGCTGGTAATTTATGAACATTTGAACATCTTGGCCATGTTCTGTTATAATCTCCACCCGGCACAGCCAGAAGGGGACTGGCCACCCCTCATAGCCTGGCTCCTCTCTAGGTTTCTTCCTAGGTTCTGGCCTTTCTAGGGAGTTTTTCCTAGCCACCGTGCTTCTACACCTGCATTGCTTGCTGTTTGGGGTTTTAGGCTGGGTTTCTGTACAGCACTTTGTGACATCAGCTGATGTAAGAAGGGCTTTATAAATACATTTGATTGAAATTTGATTGACTATGTCACCTCTGGGTACGCATGGCAAATGGCCCAAGACAATGCCCAGGGGGCAGTCAGCCCTTCCCCTTATTGAGAGAGAAAAAGAATGTCTCTCTCTCTCTGTGATGCCACTTTGATGCTATCTATATGGATTTATGAGCTCTATGGTAAGTTGTATCTATCTGTACACAACCTGGACTTAGGGTTAGACATACTATAGTACATGTAAATCTGCGATTAGTATGATATAATACGTTTCGTATGGTATGTATTAATTTCTGGATGTCCATCATCCCTTTTCATATGATATGTTATGAATTACAATTCACACAATATGTTACGAATTTGCAAAACGTATGATATGTTATGAATTCCAATTTGTTGTGGCTAACGTTTTCTAGATGGCTAGATGGCTAACGCTAATGTCAGCTAGGCTAGGGGTTAGGGGTTAAGGTTAGGGGTTAAGGTTAGGGTTAGCTAACATGCTAAGTAGTTGCAAAGTAGCTAAAAAGTCGTTTGTAGTTACAAAGTTGCTAATCAGCTCAAATTCTAATGTGGTCCATTATGAGATTTGAACACACAACATTTGGGTTGCTAGAGGTTAGGGTTATACGCCTACCCAACCACCCTACTTTAGTTTCTGCCTTAAGTAACATTATGTCTTTTGTAACCATACCAAACGTAACATATCACACTAATTAGAGTATCAAATCAAATCAAATTTTATTTGTCACATATACATGTTTAGCAGATGTTATTGCGGGTGTAGCAAAATGCTTGTGTTTCTAGCTCTAACAGGGCAGTAATATCTAACAAATAATATCTAACAATTTCACAACAATACACACAAATCTAAAGGAATGGAATTAAGAATATAGAAATATTTTGGCTAGCAATGTCAGAGCGGCATAGACTAAGATACAGTAGAACAGGACAGAATACAGTACAGTGGCTTGCGAAAGTATTTACCCCCTTTGGCATTTTTCCTATTTTGTTGCCTTACAACCTGGAATTAAAATGGATTTTTGGGGGGTTTGTATCATTTGATTTACACAACATGACTTCCACTTTGAAGATGCAAAATATTTTTTATTGTGAAACAGACAAGAAATAAGACAAAAAAACTGAAAACTTGAGCATGCATAACTATTCACCCCCCAAAGTCAATACTTTGTGGAGCCACCTTTTGCAGAAATTACAGCTGTTTCTTGGGGTATGTCTCTATAAGCTTGGCACATCTAGCCACTCGGATTTTTGCCCATTCTTCAAGGCAAAACTGCTCCAGCTCCTTCAAGTTGGATGGGTTCCGCTGGTGTACAGAAATCTTTAAGTCATACCACAGATTCTCAATTGGATTGAGGTCTGGGGTATGACTAGGCCATTACAAGACATTTCAATTTTTCCCCTTAAACCACCCGAGTGTTACTTTAGCAGTATGCTTAGGGTCATTGTCCCGCTGGAAGATGAACCTCCGTCCCAGTCTCAAATCTCTGGAAGACTGAAACAGGTTTCCCTCAAGAATTTCCCTGTATTTAGCGCCATCCATCATTTCTTCTATTCTAACCAGTTTCCCAGTCCCTGCCCATGAAAAACATCCCCACAGCATGATGCTGCCACCACCATGCTTCACTGTGGTGACGGTGTTCTCGGGGTGATGAGAGGTGTTGGGTTTGCGCCAGTCATAGAGTTTTCCTTGATGGCCAAAAGCTAAATTTTAGTCTCATCTGACCAGAGTACCTTCTTCCATATGTTTGGGGAGTCTCCCACATGCCTTTTTGCGAACACCAGACCTGTTTGCTTTTTATTTTCTTTAAGCAATGGCTTTTTCTGGCCACTCTTCCGTAAAGCCCAGCTCTGTGGAGTGTATGGCTTAGAGTGTTCCAATGGACAGATACTCCAATCTCTTCTGTGGAGCTTTGCAGCTCATTCAGGGTCATCTTTGGTCTCTTTGTTGCCTCTCTGATTAATGCCCTCCTTGCCTGGTCTGTGAGTTTGGTGGGTGGCCCTCTCTTGGCAGGTTTGTTGTGGTGCCATATTCTTTCCATTTTTGAATAATGTGTTTAATGGTGCACCGTGGGATGTTCAAAGTTTCTGATATTTCTTATAACCCAACCCTGATCTGTACTTCTCCACAACTTTGTCCCTGACCTGTTTGGAAAGCTCCTTGGTTTTCATGGTGCCGCTTGCTTGGTGCTGCCCCTTGCTTAGTGGTGTTGCAGACTCTGGGGCCTTTCAGAACAGGTGTATATATACTGAGATCATGTGACAGATCATGTGACACTTAGATTGCACACAGGTGGACTTTATAATGTGACTTCTGGAGGTAATTGGTTGCACCAGATCTTATTTAGGGGCTTCATAGCAAAGGGGGTGAATACATGTGCACGTACCACTTTTACGTTTTTTTTATTTTTTTTATTTTTAAACAAGTAATTTTTTTCATTTCACTTCACCAATTTGGACTATTTTGTTCATGTCCATTACATGAAATTCAAATAAAAATCAATTTAAATGACAGGTTGTAATGTAACAAAATAGGAAAAACACCAAGGGGGATTGTCACGTTCCTGACCTGTTTTCTGTTATTTTGTATGTGTTAGTCGGTCAGGGCGTGAGTTTGGGTGGGCAGTCTATGTTATGTGTTTCGTGTTGGTTAATGGGTGACCTGATATGGTTCTCAATTAGAGGCAGGTGGTTTTCATTTCCTCTGATTGAGAGCCATATTAAGGTAGGTGTTTTCACATTGTTTGTTGTGGGTGGTTGTCTCCTGTGTCTGTGTCTATGTACGTTGCGCCACACGGGACTGTTTCGGTTTGTTTGTTCGTTCGTTCGGTTTATGTAGTCTGTTCCTGTTTCATGCGTTCTTCGTGTCATGTAAGTTCTTATGTTCAGGTTCGTCTACGTCGTTTGTTATTTTTGTTAGTTATTCAAGTATAGTTCGTTTTTGTCTTGTTCAATAAATATCATGTCATATCACAGAGCTGCATTTTGGTTCAATCCCTGCTCCTCCTCTTCGGATGAAGAGGAAGAGGAACGCCGTTACAGAACCACCCACCGAACCAGAACCAAGCAGCGTGAATTCGAGCAGTGGCCTGCTACACAGGATTATTGGAGTTGGGAGGAAATATTGGACGGAAAAGGTCCATGGGCACAGCCGGGAGAATATCGCCGTCCCAAAGCTGAGCTGGAGGCAGCGAAAGCAGAGAGGCGGCGATATGAGGAGGCAGCAAGGAGACGTGGCTGGAAGCCGGAGAATCAAGCTCAAGACCGGAGTTATGAAGGTACGCGGCTAGCACGGAAGCCCGTGAAGAAACCCCCAAAATTTATTGGGGGGGGGCTAAGAGGTAGTGGGCCAAGGGCAGGTAGGAGACCTGCGCCCACTTCTCAGGCTAACCGTGGAGAGCGGGAGTACGGGCAGACACCGTGTTACGCAGTAGAGCGCACGGTGTCTCCTGTACGTGTTCATAGCCCGGTGCGGGTTATTCCACCTCCCCGCACTGGTAGGGCTAGATTGGGCATTGAGCCAGGTGTCATGAAGCCGGCTCAACGCATCTGGCCACCAGTGCGTCTCCTCGGGCCGGCTTACATGGCACCAGCCTTACGCATGGTGTCCCCGGTTCGCCTACATAGCCCGGTGCGGGTTATTCCACCTCCCCGCACTGGTCGGGCGACGGGGAGCATTCAGCCAGGTAAGGTTGGGCAGGCTCAATGCTCAAGGGAGCCAGTACGCCTGCACGGTCCGGTATTTCCGGCGCCACCTCCCCGCCCCAGCCCAGTACCACCAGTGCCTACACCACGCACCAGGCTTCCAGTGCGTTTCCAGAGCCCTGTTCCTCCTCCACGCACTCTCCCTATGGTGCGTGTCTCCAGCCCAGTGCCTCCAGTTCCGGCACCACGCACTAAGCCACCTGTGCGTCTCCAGAGTCCTGTACGCACTGTTCCTTCTCCCCGCACTCATTCTGAGGTGCGTGCTCTCAGCCCGGTACCACCAGTCCCGGTACCACGCACCAGTCCTATAGTGCGCTTTGAGAACTCAGTGTGTCATGTTACCGCTCCCCGCACTAGCCTTGAGGTGCGTGTCTCCAGTCCGGTACCACCAGTTCCGGTACCACGCACCAGGCCTACAGTGCGTCTCAGCCGGTCAGAGTCTGCCGTCTGCCCAGCGGCGCCTGAACTGCCCGTCTGCCAAGCAGCGCCTGAACTGCCCGTCTGCCAAGCAGCGCCTGAACTGCCCGTCTGCCAAGCGGCGCCTGAACTGCCCGTCTGCCAAGCGGCGCCTGAACTGCCCGTCTGCCAACCGGCGCCTGAACTGCCCGTCTGTATTGAGCCTTCAAAGCCGCCCGTCTGCCATGAGCCTGCAAAGCCGCCCGTCTGCCATGAGCCTACAGAGCCGTCCGCCAGACAGGAGCCGCTAGAGCCTTCCGCCAGACAGGAGCCGCTAGAGCCTTCCGCCAGACAGGATCAGCCAGAGCCTTCCGCCAGACCGGATCAGCCAGAGCCTTCCGCCAGACCGGATCAGCCAGAGCCTTCCGCCAGACCGGATCAGCCAGAGCCTTCCGCCAGACCGGATCAGCCAGAGCCGTCAGCCAGCCATGAGCGTCCAGAGCCGTCAGCTAGCCATGAGCGTCCAGAGCCGTCAGCGAGCCATGAGCGTCCAGAGCCGTCAGCGAGCCATGAGCGTCCAGAGCCGTCAGCTAGCCATGAGCGTCCAGAGCCGTCAGCGAGCCATGAGCGTCCAGAGCCGTCAGCCAGCCAGGATCCGCCAGAGCCAGCCAGCCAGGATCCGCCAGAGCCAGCCAGCCAGGATCCGCCAGAGCCAGCCAACCAGGATCCGCCAGAGCCAGCCATCCAGAACTGCCCCTCAGTCCAGAGCTGTCTCTCTGTCCGGAGCTGCCCTTCAGTCCGGAGTTGCCCCTCTATCCTGAGCTACCTCTCTATCCTGACCTACCTCTCTATCCTGACCTACCTCTCTGTCCTGAGCTACCTTATCCCGGTGCTGCCCCTTATCTCGACGGTACCCTTTAAATTAAGTGGGTGGAATAGGAGGGTGGTCATTCAGAGGGGAATACGGAAGCTGGGATTGACTATGGTGGGGTGGGGACCTCGCCCAGAGCCTGAGCCACCACCGTGGTCAGATGCCCACCCAGACCCTCCCCTAGACTTTTGGTGGTGCGTCCGGAGTACGCACCTTGAGGGGGGGGTTATGTCACGTTCCTGACCTGTTTTCTGTTATTTTGTATGTGTTAGTCGGTCAGGGCGTGAGTTTGGGTGGGCAGTCTATGTTATGTGTTTCGTGTTGGTTAATGGGTGACCTGATATGGTTCTCAATTAGAGGCAGGTGGTTTTCATTTCCTCTGATTGAGAGCCATATTAAGGTAGGTGTTTTCACATTGTTTGTTGTGGGTGGTTGTCTCCTGTGTCTGTGTCTATGTACGTTGCGCCACACGGGACTGTTTCGGTTTGTTTGTTTGTTCGTTCGGTTTATGTAGTCTGTTCCTGTTTCATGCGTTCTTCGTGTCATGTAAGTTCTTATGTTCAGGTTCGTCTACGTCGTTTGTTATTTTTGTTAGTTATTCAAGTATAGTTCGTTTTTGTCTTGTTCAATAAATATCATGTCATATCACGAAGCTGCATTTTGGTTCAATCCCTGCTCCTCCTCTTCGGATGAAGAGGAAGAGGAACGCCGTTACAGGGATGAATACTTTTGAAAGGCACAGTGTATATACAGTGTGTGTATATATATATATATATATATAAAAACAGAACATAAAAACAGTCATAGTTCAAGGCATAAGGATATATATATGAGCATTGGCGACCCATCATTCAGGGCAGAGCCCCAACTGTTTGAGCCCCTCATTTTAAGCAAAAAATAAATAAACTGACTCGGTGGTGCTGCACATATAGCCTATAACCTGTTTTTGAGAAATGTCAACATCTAATATTGTAAGAGGTTTCATTGTCTGCTTATATACCCCCTTTATTTATCCTACGATTCTGACTTGGTGTACAGTGAAAATTGTGGAGGACAGGCCATGTTTTGCATTCTGTCGCTGTACATTTCAAAAGTGCTGAACACATAGTTATATGGACTACGTCCGTCTTACTGTAGCTCGCTCATTAATGTCTTAATCGAAATTACAGAATATCTCTTATCCGCTCATCGTTCCCTTATGCCATACATCTCAATAGTCAGTAGAAACCACACGTGTTTAAGCAAGTCAGCCATAATCTTTTAATCCCTTTTTTCTCCCCAATTTTCGTGGTATCCAATCACTAGTAATTACTATCTTGTCTCATCGCTACAACTCCCGTACGGGCTCGGGAGAGACGAAGGTCGAAAGCCATGCGTCCTCCGAAGCACAACCCAACCAAGCCGCACTGCTTCTTAACACAGCGCGCCTCCAACCCGGAAGCCAGCCACACCAATGTGTCGGAGGAAACACCGTGTACCTGGCCCCCTTGGTTAGCGCGCACTGCGCCCGGCCCGCCACAGGAGTCGCTGGAGCGCGATGAGACAAGGATATCCCTACCGTCCAAACCCTCCCTAACCCGGGCGACGCTATGCCAATTGTGCGTCGCCCCACGGACCTCCCGGTCGCGGCCGGCTGCGACAGAGCCTGGGCGCGAACCCAGAGACTCTGGTGGCGCAGTTAGCACTGCGATGCAGTGCCCTAGACCACTGCGCCACCCGGGAGGCGCAAGTCAGCCATATCAGCTATGTTTTTTAAAAAGGCAGTAAACGAGGATGAATTAATTGTTTCGTTGCCAGACAAGGATCCACTGAATCACTCACAAAGAAAGCTCTGCTGTTGGGACAGCTTTGTGTAGGCCCTAACAGTTTGTGGGCACCGCTTGTAACTGTTAAAGTGCAATTCATGTATTGTTTAGTGTTGTGTAGTGTCTTTTCTGGCATGCATCTAAAAAAAAATTGGGAGAGTTTTCCCTACCAAGATTGACATGCTAAATCGGCACTGCATATGAGATATTTGATGCACCTGAACTGGCTTCGCTTCTGGATGATAACGGAGTGAACAGGCAATGGCTCAAGTGGTTGTTGTCCTTGATGATCTTTTTGGCCTTCCTGTGACATCGGGTGCTGTAGGTGTCCTGGAGGGCAGGTAGTTTTCCCCTGGTGATACGTTGGGCAGACCGCACCACCCTCTAGAGAGCCCTGTGGTTGTCGGGCAGTGCAGTTGCCGTACCAGGCGGTGATACAGCCCGACAGGATGCTCTCAATTGTGCATGTGTAAAAGTTTGTGAGGGTTTTAGGTGTCAAACCACATTTCTTCAGGCTCCTGAGGTTGAAGAGGCACTGTCTGTGTGGGTGGACCATTTCAGTTTGTCAGTGATGTGTACGCTGAGGAACTTGATGCTTTCCACCTTCTTCACTGCAGTCCTGTCGATGTGGATAGGGGGGTGCTCCCTCTGCTGTTTCCTGACGTCCGCAATCAGCTCCTTTGTTTTGTTGACATTGGGTAAGAGGTTATTTTCCTGGCCCTACACTCCCAGGGCCCTCACCTTCTCCCTGTAGTGTTGTGTCATCTGCAAACTTAATGATTGAGTTGGAGGCGTGCATGGCCAAGTAGTCATGGGTGAACAGGGAGTACAGGAGGGGGCTGAGCATGCATCCTTGTGGGGCCCCAGTGTTGAGGATCAGCGAAGTGGATGTGTCGTTTCTTACCTTCACCATCTGGGGGGCGGCCCGTCAGGAAGTCCAGGATCCAGTTGCACACGGCGGGTCTCTCAAGTCTCTCAAAGCACTTCATGATGACAGAAGTGAGCGTTACGGGCGATAGTCATTTAGGTAATTTACCTTTGCTTTCTTGGGTACAGGTGCTATGGCGGACATCTTGAAGCATGTGGGGACAGCAGACTGGGATAGGGAGAGATTAAAAATGTCCGTAAACACTCCAGCCAGAAGGTCTGGGCATGCTCTGAAGATGCGGCTAGGGATGCCGTCTAGGCCGGCAGCCTTGAGAGGGTTAACACGCTTAAATGTGTAAGTCACGTAGGTTACGGAGAAGGAGAGCCCACAGTCCTTGGTAGCGGTCCGCGTCGGTGGCACTGTGTTATCTTCAAAGCGGGCGAAGAAGTTGTTTAGCTTGTCCGGAAGCAAGGCGTCGGTGTACACAACATGGTTTATTTTCCCTTTGTAGTCCGTGATTGCCTGTAGACCCTGCCACACATAGTTGAAGTCAGAAGTTAACATACACCTTAGCCAAAAACATTTCAACTCAGTTTTTCACAATTCCTGACATTTAATCCAGTAAACATTCGCTGTCTTAGGTCAGTTAGGATCACCACTTTATTTTAAGAATGTAAAATGTCAGAATAATAGTTGAGAGAATGATTTATTTCAGCTTTTATATCTTTCATCACATTCCCAGTGGGTCAGAAGTTTACATACACTCAATTAACATTTGATAGCATTGCCTTTAAATTGTTTAACTTGGGTCAAACGTTTTGGGTAGCCTTCCACAAGCTTCCCACAATAAGTTGGGTGAATTTTGGCCCATTCCTCCCGACAGAGCTCGTGTAACTGAATCAGGTTTGTAGGCCTCCTTGCTTGCACACGCTTTTTCAGTTCTGCCCACAAATTCTTTATGGGATTGAGGTCAGGGCTTTGTGGTGGCCACTCCAATACCTTGACTTTGTTGTCCTTAAGCCAAGTATGCTTGGGGTCATTGTCCATTTGGAAGACCCATTTGCGACCAAGCTTTAACTTCCTGACTGATGTCTTGAGATGTTGCTTCAATATATCCACATAAAATTCCTCCCTCATGATGCCATCTATTTTGTGAAGTGCACCAGACCCTCACGCAGCAAAGCACCCCCACAACATGATGCTGCCATCCCCGTGCTTCACGGTTGGGATGGTGTTCTTTGGCTTGCAAGCCCCATTTTCCTCCAAAAATAACGATGGTCATTATGGCCAAACAGTTCTATTTTTGTTTCATCAGACCAGAGGACATTTCTCCAAAAAGTATGGTCTTTGTCCCCATGTGCAGTTGCAAACCATAGTCTTGCTTTTTTATGGCGGTTTTGGAGCAGTGTCTTCTTTCTTGCTGAGCGGCATTTCTGGTTATGTCGATATAGGACTCGTTTTACTGTGGATATAGATACTTTTGTACCTGTTTCCTCCAGCATCTTCACAAGGTCCTTTGCTGTTGTTCTGGGATTGATTTGCACTTTTCGCACCAAAGTACGTTCATCTCTAGGAGATGAAGCGGTATGACGGCTGTGTGGTCCCATGGGATTTATACTTGCATACTATTGTTTGTACAGATGAACGTGCTACCTTCAGGCGTTTGGAAATTGCTCCCAAGGATGAACCAGACTTGTGGAGGTCTACAATTGTTTTTCTTAGGTCTTGACTGATATCTATTAATTTTCCCATGATGTCAAGCAAAGAGGCACTGAGTTTGAAGGTAGGCCTTGAAATACATCCACAGGTATACCTCCAATTGACTCAAATTATGTCAATTAGCCTGTCAGTATCTTCTAAAGCCATGACATCATTTTCTGGAATTTTTCAAGCTGTTTAACGCCACAGTCAACTTAGTGTATGTAAACTTTTGACCCACTGGAATTGTGATACAGTGAATTCTAAGTTAAATAATCTGTCTGTAAACATTTGTTGGAAAAATGACTTGTGTCATGCACAAAGTAGATGTCCTAACCGACTTGCAAAAACTATAGTTTGATAACAAGAAATTTGTGGAGTGGTTGAAAAATGAGTTTTAATGACTCCTACCTAAGTCCGACTTCAACTGTTCCTCTCGTGTCTGAGCCGTTGAATTGCGTCTCCTCTTTGTCTCTGTGCAGACATTTTGCCTGTTTGATTGCCTTACGGAGGGAATAACTACACTGTATTCGGCTATATTCCCAGTCACCTTGTCATGGTTATATGCAAGTTTTTAAAAGTTTTTTTAGGTTTTAATAGTCACCGTGGGTACAACATTTCCTATACACTTTCTGATGAACTCAGTCACCGTATCAGTGTATTCGTTGATGTAATTCTCGGAGGCTACCCGGGAACATATCCCAGTACGTGTGATCAAAACAAATCTTGAAGAGTGGACTCCGATTGGTCAGACCAGAGTTGAATAGTCCTTATCAAGGGTACTTCCTGTTTGAGTTTCTGCCTATAGGAAGGGAGGAGCAAAATGGAGTATGCCAAAGGGAGGGCGGGGGGGACTTGTAGGCATCCCAGAAGTTGGAGTAGCAGTGGTCGAGTGTTTTAGCAGCGCGAGTACTGCAGTCAATTTGTTGATAGAAACTTAGGTTTTACTCAAATTTGCTTTATTAAAATCCCCAGCTTCAATAAATGCAGCTTTGGGATATGTGGTTTCCATTTTGTGTAAAGTCCAGTGCAGTTCTTTGAGGGCCATTGTGGTATTTGCTTGATGGGGAATATATACAGCTTTGACTATAAAAGAAGAGAATTCTCTTGTGAGGTAATACGGTCGACATTTTATTGTGAGGTATTTTAAGTCGGGTGAACAAAAGGACATGAGTTCCTGTATGTTATCACAATCATACCATGAGCAGTTAATCATGAAACATACACACCCGCCCTTCTTCTTCCCAGAGAGATATTTATTCCTGTCTGCGCGATGAACTGAGAACCCAACTCACTGTACACACTCAGACAGTGTCATGACGTTGGGTTGGGGGTAGGTTTATGACAGTCATAAATACCTCTTTCCCCCTTTTTCTCTCTCCCTACTATAACTGATGTGACATAAGGAAACCCATGGGTTAACATAGAGATTCTGGGTAACATCAGAAGTTGGGGGAAATTAACTATATTCTGGTAACCCGACCAACTGAACATATGCGGTGGTACTTAAGGTATATTATGTCAGTTCGGTTGCCCTCTGACACATTCTCATCAATGATAGAATGACATAAACTCTACTGTGGAAAGTCTAAACGTCAGAGGTATCGGATTCACATGGAATTGTTGTTTAATTCAAATGTTTGAATATGACATTATTTGTGAAGAGATGAAATGTAATTTTAGCTTCCAAAGGAGAGATCTGTGCTTTCATAAGTTTCTCTGCTCACAGTGGTCCGCCCCTGTGAAGAGGAATGGGTTATAAACCTTTCAGACACACCCCTCTCCCTCCACTATAAAAGCCATTGAACCAGAATATAACTTTCTGTTCCGGGTATGCTAGGATGACGATCCAGTGTCAGAATGGTTCAGATAATCACTATAGATGAAGCCAACATCAGCATGGACTTTGATTGTGAATGGTATGAACTTTGAACTCGTATTCACTACAGAAGTGATATCTCCTAGCCTTGGAGTTAGCAACAGCTAAACGCAGGTTCGGAAGGACAGTCCAAGTATCCCGTCTAATACACACAACGTTCCCGTGACTACCAGAGACATTCTTCAAAGGACAGAGGACTCGGGTGATGACACGGGCCATCTACCACCAACCTACTGAAGCGCAGCTCAGAGTAAATATTGATTGCATTTTCCTCTTCAAATGGGCGGTAATTTAGAATGCATAAGATACTGTATTTACGATAGCACAGCTCGCCTATGCTCAAGTCTCCCGCGCTTTCACTAGGACTCCCCCCTTCCCTTTGTGTAACAAGCTGTCATATCTATTCCGCCCGCTAGGGACGTTTTTCTGTATGACGTAATTTGTGATCAAGTTATGATTTAATTGTGTATGTGTGTTTCTGTGTGATTAGTTAGGTATTTAGTAAATAAATAATTAAACCCAATTTTGTATTGCTGATTCAACTTGTTAGCCAGGATTCTTGCAGATAATCAAGGACTTACAACTTTCAGATGAGACTGAATAAAATGACGATTAATGTGACTGCTATTTAGTAAAATATTACTAAATCTTTAAGAGTTTATTCGAAAGATAACAGCTCTATAAATATTCTTTCGTGGTGTCCCTCTCTAGTTAATTCATATTTACATGATTAGTTCAATCAGGTAATATTAATTACGGAGAAATTATTTTATAGAATAGCATGTCATAGCAATTAATCTGGCATAGTCAAAGACACGACAACAGTATATCCCAAGAAAGCCATGTTTCCGGGATACAGAGTATGTTACAATCCCTGATGTGCCTCTGGAAGGAAATCCTCGCCCTGAGCTCGTCAACTTTATTATCTAGAGACTGAACATTAGTGAGTAATATACTCGGAAGCGGTGGGTGGTGTGCGTGCCTACTGAGTCGGACTAGAAGTTCACTCCGGGTACATCTCCTCCGCCGGCGGTGTTTTGGATCAGCCTCTGGAATCAGTTCAATTGTCCTGGGGGGTACGAACAAAGAATCCGATTCGGGAAAGTCTGGTCATAATGCTGGTAATGCTGGTGAGTTGCCAACGCTCTGATATCCAAAAGTTCTTCCCGGCTGTATGACACAAAAACAATTCTGGGCTAATAATGTAAGAAATTGCACATACAAAAACAAAATACTGCAAAGTTTTTTAAGTGCTAGAAACACGACAGCCCTATCTGTAGGCGCCATTTTCCCTCAATGAGATTAGGCTGCTGTACAGGGTGAACTCTAAACTGCTGTATGCAAAAGAGTTTTATTGAATTCTGCCTTATTTGCATTGGTCTCATCCCCCACACAAGCATTTGGATGCTGTGACATCATTGAGCCAGGTTGACCATGTTACTCTAACTTGGTGTTTCTGATTGGTCAATGGTGGTTGGTTTTGGTTTGAAAAAGTCACACCTTCAAATGTTATAAATGGAATGCAATGCCTTTGCCTTTGTTTGTGCCTCTTGTTTTGCTATGCACTCTACGGAAAGGTTGTATGAGAAATTCTAATTTCCTAGGCTTCTAGGCCTCTGGCCTTCTAGGCCTCTAGGCATCTCTTTGTTCATCCTTTGTCTTGTAAGATCTGTTTGCCTAGATTGCTAATGCTAGCATAATGCCAGTAATGCCGTGTAACTCATGCTTATGCCTGTATAAGAATTAATTCATTTTACAATGTAATTAAATCTATTTGCCTTTGATAGACAATTCTCAGACCTTTCTTGAAAGTCAATTCCTGTAACTCAACTATATGCCTGCTTGCACACTGCTACTTATCTTATGGAGTCAGATAAACATTTGAATAGACTTTGTTCATATTAATTGTATAGTCTTATCACGGGTCACATGTGAGGTATACACTATACAGTATATATGGTATACACTCTCTATATATGTTTATACATTATATGATAAATATGACTTCACTACAGAGGCTACCCCAACCAATGTGTATTCAATACCACAACCATACGTTTACAAATCTACAAACCTTTTGGCTTTTGAAAATAGGGTTAATTGAGGGAAATATCAAAGAGAGCAAAAAGAGGGAGAGTAGGTGGTATAGAGTTGGAGGAAATGGACATCAGCCAAGGTCAGAGGGATACACTGAGAGAGGCAGAGAGCACTAGGGACACGAGCCCATTTCTCCTCACCATTGTTGTGCCTATCCTCTGGTGCCTCCAACTTCATTTCCACTTCAATTTTATCAACCTTCTGCTAGCCTCTCAAGGAGATAGGATACACGCTCTGACATGAATTAGCCCCAGATTGACTGATACTGCCTGGCCCAGGGGGATTCATGGCTAGAAGAGCCCCTGGCTTTTCTCGTCCTTTGCTCTCTTTTTTCCCCTTCCCTCCTCTTTTCACTCCTCCTTCTGTCTTGTTCCCTCCTGGCTCGTCCTTGTCACTCACCTGTCTGTGTGACATCACCCTTCCCTCCGGCGTGACGGACAGGCGCCGGCGGCATCTGACGGAGTAATTTGCCACAAATTGACAAAACACGGCGCTTCAGAGGGATCCCAGCTGGGGTGGTGGGGAAGGCTGTAGCACTGAGGAGAGGGCTGAGAGGTCCATTTCCATTTATCACCACCACTGACAGATGGTCCCTCGACTCATTTTCCCTCTCTCTGTCTCCCTCTGACTGTCTGACTCTTTCATTCCTTCTCTCTCTCCTCTCTCTCTCTCCTCTCTCTCTCTCTCTCTCTCTCTCTCTCTCTCTCTCTCTCTCTCTCTCTCTCTCTCTCTCTCAATTCAATTCGCTTTATTGGCATGACGTAACAATGTACATATTGCCAAAGCTTATTTTGGATATTTACAATATATATATATTTTTTTTTATTAAAATGAGAATCAAAATTGTCAACGGGACAACAGTAACAACAATAACCAAGGGTCAAAATAACCATACATTCAACAATAACAATAAGCATGCAGTAGAGTACATGTGCAGGTTGATTGGTCTGTCAGACACTGTCCCTCAACTTATGGCAGACAGCAATGTAGTGCGCTGCCAACCCACAGCTCTCTGCGTCCTCCCCCAACAGGACGGGTAGCCTATCCTCATCAGAGAGGTCTTTGAAACCTTGAATAAGGGTTTCAAATTTGGGAAAATGACACTCTAATTGTTTTATATTTTTGACATTTTGTCAGGAAATGCAGCTCCGTCTCAGGTTCTGCTGTTGTGCAGTGGTTGCACAGCCTTTCCTATACAGGGAGCCAGGTTTTCCTGTGTCTACCCTTCTCAATGGCAAGGCTGTGCTCACTGAGCCTGTACTTTGTCAAGGTTTTTCTAAGGTTTTGATCAGTAACCATGGTCAAATATTTAGCCACGGTGTACTGTCGATTTAGGGCCAGATAGCACTGCATTTTGCTGTGTGTTTGTGCTTGTGTTTCCCAATAAGCAATGTAGTTTTGTTTTTAATGTGTTGTAATTTGGTTTATTCTGATTGATTGGATGTTCTGGTCCTGAGGCTTCAGTGTGTTAGTAGAACAGGTTTGTGAACTCAGCCCCAGGACCAGCTGGATGAGGGGACTCTTTTCTTTGCTCAGCTCTTGGCATTGCAGGGCTTGGTAATGATATGAGAGGGGGTCACTGTATTTTAGTTTCCAAAACTTAATTGCTCTTTTTTGAGTTTTTATTATTAGTGGATATTGGCCTAATTCTGCCCTGCATGCATTGTTTGTAGGAGAATCTTACAGAACTCTGCATGCAGGGTTTCAATGGGGTGTTTGTCCCATTTGATGAAATCTTGTTTTGCAAGTGGACCCCACACCTCGCTGCCATAAAGTGCAATTGGTTCAATGACATATTCAATTAGTTTTAGCCAAATTTTAATAGGTATTTCAATTTGAATTTGCTTTTTAATGGCGTAGAATGCCCTGCATGCTTTCTCTCTCAGTTCTTTCACTGCCTCATTAAGGTGTCCAGTTGAGCTTATTTTTAAACCTAAGTAATTGTAGTGTGTACAGTACTCTATATATTTTGTACCAATTGAGAACTTTGGTCTAATTCCCTGAGATCTGGATCTTCTCTGGAAAATCATTATTTTAGTCTTTTTGGGGTTTACTGCCAGGGCCCAGGTCTGGCAGTACTGCTCTAGCAGGTCCAGGCTCTGCTATAGGCCATGTGCTGTGGGTGACAGCAGGCATAGGTCATCTGCGAAGAGTAGGCATTTAACTTCTGAATTGTGGAGACTAACACCAGGGGCTGAGGATTTTTCTAGAATAGTGGCCAATTCGTTAATGTAAATATTGAAGAGTGCAGGGCTCAGATTGCAACCCTGGCGAAGGCCCCACCCCTGGTTAAAGAATTCTGTTCTTTTCTTACCAATTTTAATGCTGCACGTATTACCAGTATACATTGATTTAATGATGTCATATGTTTTCCCCCCTACACCACTTTCAATAACTTTGTAGAACAGTCCTGTATGCCAAATAGAATCAAATGCTTTTTGGAAGTCGATAAAGCAAGCGTATATTTTGGTATTATTTTGGTGGACATGTTTATCTATCAGGGTGTGTAGGGTGTAAATATGATCAGTTGTGCAATGTTTTGGTATAAATCCAATTTGGCTTTTCCTCAAGACATTGTGCTTATTAAGGAAGTTTAGAACTCTTACATTGATAATACTACAGAAAACCTTCCCCAGGTTACTGTTCACACTAATGCCTCTGTAATTGTTAGGGTCAAATTTGTCTCCGTTCTTAAAGATTGGGGTTATGAGTCCTTGATTCCAGATATCAGGGAAATAACCTACACTCAGGATCAAATTGAACAGTTTTAATATAGCCAATTGAAATTTTGCACTAGTGAGTTTGAGCATCTCATTTAGTATGCCATCAGGTCCGCATGCCTTTTTAAATTTGAGAGCCTGAAGTTTCTTATAGAGCTCCTGGTCAGTATTTGGGGAGTCCAGTGGATTTTGATTGTCCTTTATAGCTTTTTCTAATCCATTCAACTTCTCATGAATTTGGCGTTCTGCGTTTGTGTCAATTTGAATGGTGTTGTAGAGTGTTTTAATATGGGTTGTCCATATGTCACCATTTTGTATCGATAATTCCTCTTGTTTAGATTTTTTTAGTTTTTTCCAATTTTGCCAGAAGTTGTGTGTGTTTATGTACTCCTCAATTAGTGTCAGCTGCTTGCTGTTGTACTGTGCTTTTTTGGTTCTGAGTGTACGTTTATAGAGTTTTAAAGTCTCACAGTAATGAAGGCGTAATTCACCATTATTTGGGTCTCTGTGCTTTTGGTTGGATAGTGTTCTAAGTTGTTTTGTTATAATTTTACAATCTGCATCAAACCAGTTGTCATCTGTGATCTTTTTTGTTTTGTTTTTTATCAATTTCAGTTGTGCTGCTTTTGCCATTTGCCTGAATATATAGTTGATGTTTTGTACTGCTAGATTGATGCCTTCTTTACTGTGAGTGAATGTAGTTTCCAGAAAGTTATCTAAGAGTGTTTGGATATTTTGGTTCCAGGTTGCTTTCTGGTATTCTTCTGTGCTGTTTTGGGCCCATCTGTATGAATTTCGGAGGTTGTACAGCTTACTGGGCTGTGAATGTGTGGTTGTTTCCATGTCTGTTCTTTTGAGGAACAACGTAATTTGGCTGTGATCAGACAGAGGTGTTAGTGGCTTGACAGTGAATGAGCTGAGAGAGAAAGGGTCAATGTCTGTGATCATATAGTCTACTGTACTGTGGCCAAGAGGTGAGCAGTAGTTGAGTGGTCCCGTGTGGCTCAGTTGGTAGAGCATGGCGCTTGCAACGCCAGGGTTGTGGGTTCAATTCCCACGGGGGGACCAGGGTTCAATTCCCACGGGGGGACCAGGATGAATATGTATGAACTTTCCAATTTGTAAGTCGCTCTGGATAAGAGCGTCTGCTAAATGACTTAAATGTAAATGTGAATCTCCCCAAAGAGTCCCCCCGTAACCTGCCATTGACAAAGTACAGACCCAGGCTTCTACAGAGCTGCAAAAGATCCCTTCTGTTTTTGTTGACGGTGCTGTCACTGTTGTTTCTATGGGGGAGATTAAGACAGTTAGAAACAGTATGGCCTGTAATAAAGCTGTCCCCTCGTGTGCTCGTTAGATCAGGTAGTGTTCCTGTGCGCGCATTTGTGTCCCCACAGATGAGCACATTTCCCTGGGCCTGGAAATGGCACGTCTCTTCCTCAAGGGTGGGGAAGATCTCCTCTGAGTAATATGGGGATTCTGAGGGGGAGGATATATATTGCGCAAAGGAACACATCTTTTTCTGTCAGTACAAGTTGTTTTTTCAGTTTTAACCAAATGTGATATTTGCCAATTTTGAGGGGATCAATTAGATGTTGTAGTTCGGATTTGTACCAAATGATCAGTCCTCCAGAGTCTCTGCCTCTATTGACAGAGCTGTGTTTTTGTGACGGCACATTTACCTCTCTGTAGCCTGTGGGGCAGTGAGTGACAATGTCAGCCTTACACCATGTCTCCTGCAGAATGATGACATCAACATCTTTCAGATTTTTGTTGAACTCCAGTGCTAAACTCTTCAGTCCAAAGGTTGATGAGTTTAGGCCCTGAATGTTCCACATGCTAACTGATAGTGATTTCATGTTGCAAAAAGAAAGAATAGCAGTCAGAAATACAGTAACTACTAACTAATAAGTTGTTAAGAGTGAGATAAACAGGATAACAGCTAACATTTTTTCTGTTATATATATAAATAAATAAATCTATAAACAAGTCAGGAGCTGTTCTTCTGCATGACTTCTCTCTCTCTCAGTGTCTACAGAGAGGAAGCACCACTACACAACTACCTGCTCCTCTCTTGCTGCTAGACCTGGCCAGTGGGGGCACACAGCACTTTTGGGTCATGAATGACATACTGTAATATGTAAAAAGAGGACTTGTCTTTTTACCTCGCACCATGCCCAGTACTAACCTCCCCAATACTTTCATCATATCAAACCTGTGAACAAATCCTTAAATCAGAGCCAAGTGCATCATGGCAGCGATTTGACATAATATTGTATTAATGAACAGTCTAAATTCAAAGTCAGCTTCTCATTTCTCACCTCAGTCGCTGATTTAAAGGGGAAGAAAGTGACCTTCTTAAAAAATGCACTGATGGATTCGGACGGCCAGTGGCCCCAGGGCAAGCCACTTGTTTCATATTCTTTCAATCAATTCATTATGATCCTGTGATTTTGGGGCAAGATAGTGAGTTTACCTATTGGCTCTATATGTTTCCAACCCTCTACCACTTTGTCTTACGTACGTGGGACAAAATAAATAGGAAAGAAGAATATGTAGCATTTAAAGTTGGTGAAATGTTTCTCTGACCCTCAGTGTCCGTGGACTCTCATGTTGTCCGGAACTGGTCCTAGGTCCAAGGCCACACTAACACAGTGGTCACAGCCACTTCTGTAGTCAAGGGTGTAGGAGCTGGAGATGGAGTGAAACTAGACATTGGTATGCCACTCAGGCCATTGAGTCTCATCATAGAGTCTGGTTGAAATATCCAATGGTTGCAATAAAGCAACATGACAATATTAGACAAAACTACTGACGAAATGTACACTGCACTATTCAACATGTTTACGCTTTAGAGATGCTACTGTGACAAATATAAGCAATGTCATGCCAATCATGGATTATCTAGGCTTCAGTCAAACGAGGAATTAAGAAAATAGATCAAGAAAATGAAATAATGAAACAGTGTATTGAGTGATTAAAGAGTTAGCAACAAATAGCAGAACAATGGCCTGCTAATCCTGGGATTGAAACACAGTACTTAGAAACACCACTGTTGCTGTTGGGGGATTAAACTGGAAAATAAAAGCCATGTCTGATGTCTTATTCATCTCCTACAGAGAGCCTTGTTTCTGTCAACTTTCTTTCAGTCAATGTTTCTCAATATTTAAGAAAAATGTAGACTATCGCTTGAATGGGAGCTTGGATCTGTTCCATGGATGTACATTAAATAAAAAAGTATTATGTTATCATGAGAAACAGTAAAAATAAATATATGTATATATACACAGAGTGTACAAAACATTAGGAATACCTGTTCTTTCCTTGACATAGTCTGACCAGGTGAATCCAGGTGAAAGCTATGATCCCTTATTTAAATCCACTTCAATCAGTGTAGATAAAAGGGAGAAGACAGGTTAAAGAAAGATTTTTAAGCATTGAGACAATTAAGACATGGATTGTGCATGTGTGCCGTTCAGAGAATGAATGGGCAAGACAAAATATTTAACTGCCTTTAAATGGGGTATCGTAGTAGGTGCCAAGTGCATCGGTTTGATTGTGTCAAGAAATGCAATGATGCTGTTTTTTTCATACTCAACTGTTTCTTGTGTGTATCAAGAAAGGTCCACCACCCAAAGGACATCTAGCCAACTTGACACAACTGTGGAAAGATTTGGAGTCAACATGGGCCAGTATCCCTGTGGAACGCTTTAGACACCTTGTAGAGTTCATGCCCTGAGAAATTGAGGCTGTTCTGAGGGTAAAATGGGGTGCAACTCAATATTAGGAAGGTGTTCCTAATGTTTTGTACACTCATTGCATTATACACTACCGTTCAAAAGTTTGGGGTCACTAAGAAATGTCCTTGTTTATGAAAGAAAAAAATTTTTTTAGGCAGAGTTGCAAAGAAAAAGCCATGTCTCAGACTGGCCAATAAAAAGAAAAGATTAAGATGGGCAAAAGAACAGACACTGGACAGAGGAACTCTGCCTAGAAGGCCAGCATCCTGGAGTCGCCTCTTCACTGTTGACGTTGAGACTGGTGTTTTGCGGGTACTATTTAATGAAGCTGCCAGTTGAGGACTTGTATGTTTCTCAAACTAGATACTCTAATGTACTTGTCCTATTGCTCAGTTGTGCAGCGGGGCCTCCCACTCTTTCTATTCTGGTTAGAGCCAGTTTGCGCTGTTCTGTGAAGCGAGTAGTACACAGCGTTGTACGATATCTTCAGTTTCTTGGCAATTTCTCACATGGAATAGCCTTCATTTCTTAGAACAAGAATAGACTGACGAGTTTCAGAAGAAAGTTATTTGTTTCTGGCCATTTTGAGCCTGTAATCGAACCCACAAATGCTGATGCTCTAGATACTCAACTAGTCTAAAGAAGGCCCGTTTTATTGCTTCTTTAATAAGAACAACAGATTACAGCTGTGCTAGCATAATTGCAAAAGGGTTTTCTAATGATCAATTAGCCTTTTAAAATGATAAACTTGGACTAGCTAACACAACGTGCCATTGGAACATAGGAGTGATATTCCATTAAAAAATCTGCTGTTTCCAGCTACAATAGTCATTTACAACATTAACAATGTCTACACTGTATTTCTGATCAATTTGATGTTATTTTAATGGACAAAAAAATTGCTTTTCTTTCAAAATCAAGGACATTTCTAAGTGACCCCAAATTTTTGAACGGTAGTGTGTGTGTATATATATATATACTGAACAAATACATAAACTCAACATGCAACGATGCAAACTCAACATGCAACGATTTCAGTTCATATATTGAAATCAGTCAATTGAAATAAATTCATTAGGCCCTAATCTATGGATTTTACATGACTGGGCAGGTGCGCAGCCATGGGTTGGCCTGGGAGGGCAAAACCCACCAAGTTGGGAGCCAGGCCCACCCATTGAGGAGCCAGGCCCAGCCAATCAGAATTAGTTTAACCCCATAAAAGGGCTTCATTACAGACAGAAATACTCCTCAGTTTCATCAGCTGTCCGGGTGGCTGGTCTCCGATGATCCCGCAGTTGAAGAAGCCGCATGTGGAGGTCATGGGCTGGCGTGGTTACACGTGGTCTGCGGTTGTGCAGCTGGTTGGACGTACTCTCAAATTCTCTAAAACGACGTATGGTAGCGAAATTAACATTACATTATCTGGCAACAGCTCTGGTGGACATTCCTGCAATCAGCATGCCAATTGCACGCTCCCTCGAAACTTGAGACATCTGTGGCATTGTGTTGTGTGACAGAACTGCACATTTTAGAATAGCCTTTTATTGTCCCCAGCACAAGTTGCACCTGTGTAATGATCATGCTGTTTAATCAGCTTCTTGATAAGACACACCTGTCAGGTCGATGGATTATCTTGGCAAAGGAGAAATACTCACTAACTGGGATGTAAACCAGTTTGTTCACAAACATTTAGAAAAATAAGCTTTTTGTGCGTATGGAATATTTCTGGGATCTTTTATTTCAGCTCATGAAACATGGGACCAACACTTTACATGTTGGGTTCATATTTTGTTCAGTGTATAGATATATATACCCAACATGTAAAGTTTTGGTCCCGTGTTTCATGAGCTGAAATAATAATAATAATATATATATATATATACTGACTTTGCTCGTTCTGACATTTCTTAATTTCTTTCTTAATTTTTTGGGGGACATTTGTGTATTGTAAGGTATTGTAAGGTATTACTGTTGAAGCTAGAAACAAGCATTTTGCTGCACCTGCTATAACATCTGCAAAATACAGTATGTGTACGCGACCAATAGAATTTGATTTGCTTTAAAGGCCAGTAGTATTTTCTTGGTGTCAGGACCAAGGCCCTCAATGCTATTTATGTTAATAGTTTATTCATCAACGTTTACACCGTCTCTTCTATCTGCTCTGTCGATATTCATTTTCCATCTCCAATCATCTTTTCATGGCTTTGACAATTGCTGTGGCGCGCCACAAGATTAACTTGGACTGCATTTCACAATGCAAATCAGCAAATGTTGAATTTGTCACCCCTGAAAAGAATCTAATGAAATCATTAATTGGGTTGTTTCATACAGACAGTGTTTTATATTTTGGTGCATCTACAGCGCAATAACAAATGATCTACACTTTGTGAATTTGATACGGGGCTCATTCTGGTCAAGCATTATTCTAAATGGTATTTTATTATTCATTTGCTATTATGATGACGGAGCATGTAGCCACTGCCTTGTTTATGAAATGATAGACTGAATGCCACGTGCATTTCAATTGCTGCTGCTCTCTGTTTTTCTCTACCTCCCCCCACCGACTGCTCTGCCTGACGAGTTGGACGATCCATAGTGAAATCAAAGGGCTACATTTGTTTGAGTAACTTCCCTCACACACCATCAATGTATAGTAAAAATGTCATTGCTGCATGGCAGACATTCTACCATCACTCAATCAGTCTACCAATTACTGCTGTGAGGAATGATTTGAGAAGTTATGGCTCTTGTGGCTGAGTTTAGGGGACTTTAATCAGTAATAAAGAATTGGGCTTTACAAAACTGATTGTGATCTGTCGTGCATAACCTATTATTCCTCACAATGCAATCAACTGTTCCAATGTAATGTGTTGTGCTACAATATGACTTAGGGCTCTATTCAATCTATTGCTGAAGCGTTATAGATTGCTCAGTAGAAATGTAAAGGTCATTTCCAATTGAGCCGACATATACAGCATTTACCGTGAATGCAGTCGCCGCTAACTCGGGAACATTGCCTTTAAATTTAAATCACGCTGTAACAGTGCATTTCAACTTAACACGATGATTCGGATAGCCACGCTAGCTTTGCCATCTTGTGGGTGCTAGCAAACAGCCTAGGTAATGCTAGGTATCAACAGCCAATCCAGTAAGTGCTGGAAGCTATAGTGAGCTTCGGTTGGTCAATAGCGTTGCGATATCGCAGAGTATTTGCATGAAGTTCAGCTTTCCCCAACTTTGGTCCTGCCCTGTTCACATCCCTCGCCTTTGCTCACATTGCCCAACGGTCCCCAGCCCACTTCGCTTCTCTTCCATTGTCTTCAGTTAAGAGGCACTGTAATGCTGAACTTCCGCGATACGGATTGAATAGAGCCCTTAAACTAGTCTGGCACGGCCAATAACACTATAACACTGTAGTGTTCATCAGAGTCATCACATTTGTTTGTTAACAATTAAGCATGCTGTTTATTCTCATCTTACATTGTTGGAGATAGATTCACAAGCATTTAGCTGCACCTGCGATAACATCTGCAAACCTGTTAATGCGACCAATACATTTTGATATGATTTGATTTGACATTGTAAATCACTATACTAGAACCACAGCAGGACTAATAGCTTAACAGTCTATTCATAGACTAATTTCTAGTTTAAATTCTAGTCTCGTTTTTTAAATATGTTTTTATTAACCTCAATTAATTAAGCACGTCACAGGTATTAAATTGGGAGAATTAGCAAGTCATGAAATTGCTTGGAGTCTCAGTATTATTTGAAGACCCCTGCAGGCTATTTCTTTAATTTGGAAAGAAAAGACGTCATTGTGGAGCTTTAAAATGCAGCCAATGGTTTCGTCACTGTTGTGTTTTATTTCCACATCTTGAAACACTTATGCACTGTTGCATTATATTCTTTTAGGGCAATTTAACCAGTACCATGACTCTGGAGGACCATGAAGATTTAGCCATTTACACATATTCGCTTGTAAACACGGTGTGCTAAAACAAGAGAGCCCTACCATTTAACACCTTGCACAATTCTTCAACTCACACAATTCTCAGTGCCTCTGAGTTTTATGGAAGTGGTCAATACTCTCCTAGAAAAAAGGGTTAAAAAAGGTTTCTGCGGCTGTCCCCATAGGAAAACCCATTTTGGTTTCAGGTAGAAACCTTTTTGGTTCCAAGTAGAACTCTTTTGGGTTCCATGTAGAACCGTCTGTAGAAAGGGTTCAACATGACACCTTAAAGGGTTCCACCTGTAACCAAAAGTGGTTCTTCAAAGGGTTCTCCTATGGGGCCAGCCGAATAACAATTTTCTAGATAGAAAAAATGGTGCTAAGAGTGTATTGTCAGAAGTTAGGGATGGGCCGGCCTTTGCCACTGTAAATGTGACCCACCATCAGAAGGCAGAGAGACTGAGAGGTCAAATGTATTTACTCCTCAATCTCCTCCACTCAACTAGAGAAAGCAAGTGAGCATCCATGCAGTCCTGAGTTGCCTCCTGTCTCTGTGTGTGAAAGAGCACAGTGGTTCATGTAGTCACCCAGGGTGAGAGAAATCAATAGGAGCCTTAATACAGGAGGATATGTGCAGCACAAGCGCCTCAGCTAAAGGCCCTCTCCCAAAGTCTGCTCTGACCCTGAAATGACCATATTCCATTATGTACTTTCATCTCCATCGAGACGAATTGATTGTGTTTCCACAGATTGGAGATAGGGAGAAAATCAATGTCTTTCTCTAAAAAAATGACGATTTGTTCAGCTGACAGAGCTGTCTTCCTTTTTTGGACAGAAAGAGAAACAGCCATGAGCATCCTGAGGAGAGAAGACATTGACTCTGGGAATATTCTGTTTGATCACGCTGCACCTTAAGACCTAGCAGTCAGAACAGGATTAGAAAGGAAACACTACTACACCACATTCAGGGTGAAGGCTAACTTCTTGACATCTAGTCGGGTCATTTGAGTTTAGCATTTTGTAGAGGATTTCGGCTCTATGGCCTTTGTCCATTGAGGGGACAGAGCCAATATAGAATCACACCCCCACTGTACCCCATTCCCTCCCTGCAGAACCCCTCTCTCCCCCTGTGTGTTGGATGGTTCTCTGGTTACAGCCAGCTGAGTGGGGATATCAGGCCAGCCAGGCAGGCAGGGCCAGTGTTATCAGGCTCTATCTCCAGGGAGCAGTAGCAGCAGTGCTGTATGTAGCAGGCCATGGAGAGACACAGGAGTGGTTATCACAAGGCCACTGATACCATCTGGAGTTGGCGAATCAGAGCTTCCTCACTCACTCCCTATGGCTCTCTGGCTCTCTCAGGAGCCCCCTGTGGGAACCAAGGGCCTGCAGCTGATCAATGCACTGCAAATAGCTTTATTGACATGACAAATGTTACATCTGCATTGACAGAGCTGTGTAGACAATCAGTGTGCATTAAGACAGAAAAGAGGAATATGCAGAGGAAAAGGCTGTCAAATGAAACAACAAACTGTTCAAAAACAGAGGGGTATACACTTGGTTGACAACAGCCATCCACTTGAGTTTCTCCTTTAGATATGCTGTAAGCAGTCTTGTGAGATAGTCTTGGCATTATGTGATATAATCTGTTTGACCCTAATAGATATCAGTGATCAGTTCGACTCTCATATTCATCTGATGAACCAGTCTTCATCACATTCCCATAAACCATCCAGATACTATTAAGAAAGCTGAATCCTCCACATATATATTTCAGTTATCAAATATGTGTCATCATGTCTCACCATCCAAAAGACTCTGATGGCCTGGAATAATTTAATTAAGAGGTCCATCTATATTTGATTAAGATTTTAATAATTGCCAGCCAGCACTAAATAACGGTTGATAAGTACCATCCCATAAAATATAATTTATTTTTAAAAGTAATTATACTTTTTTTTCTGTTGGATCTGTTGCGATGGACTTCTACTACTCAAGCAATTTGTACAATATTTAATGTGAAGTTATTTTGTCATTTG
This sequence comes from Salvelinus namaycush, assembly GCF_016432855.1. Lineage (NCBI taxonomy): Eukaryota > Metazoa > Chordata > Actinopteri > Salmoniformes > Salmonidae > Salvelinus > Salvelinus namaycush. Next base: position 21,169,179 of record NC_052309.1, on the reverse strand, counting down.
TAAATTAACCTGCCGCTCAAGCAGATGAATGGTCACTTAATTACGACACTAATAACTTCTATCATGTCAGTTCATGAATATATGAATGAGTAAGGATGTCTATCTTGATACTTCTTCAAGAGTTTAATAGGAGTTGAGACCGGACATTTTTCTACGCAGAGAGACTGGTAGTGTGATTTAGATCTACTTCAATGTAAAATCATCAGATAAAAATGTTAGATGATTATGTTTTCTGTAGAAATATAGGAAGGACATATTTGTATGTTGAAAGCAAAAAAAATGACACTGTGTTCTCAGGGTCCATTTTTGTACTTGGCTCCATATCTCAGTGTTGTTGAAGGGGTGTGATCCAAGCTGCACAGTGCAGGTGTATGCCCTGCCCAGCCAGCCATCCCCAGTCAGGGTAGTGCTGTGAGAGCTCAGGTCTGCACTCTGCCCCCACCCTGCTGGATGTTGTATTGACCGGGAGGGCTGCATGCGGGACGGGACGGAGACGGGGGACGGGGAACGGGGGGGCTTGAATAGGGAGCAGAGAGGGCCCCAGAGCTGGATGTGAGATGGGTTTTACATTAGCATAGGTCTTAGTCACTAGGCGTAGAACAACCCCAGAGTGCCAGGCCAGGCGAAGCGACATTGGCAGGGTCTTAGTCACAAGGCGTAGAACAACCCCAGAGTGCCAGGCCAGGCGAAGCGACATTGGCAGGGTCTTAGTCACAAGGCGTAGAACAACCCCAGAGTGCCAGGCCAGGCGAAGCGACATTGGCAGGGTCTTAGTCACAAGGCGTAGAACAACCCCAGAGTGTCAGGCCAGGCAAAGCGACATTGGCAGGGTCTTAGTCACAAGGCGTAGAACAACCCCAGAGTGCCAGGCCAGGCAAAGCGACATTGGCAGGGTCTTAGTCACAAGGCGTAGAACAACCCCAGAGTGTCAGGCCAGGCGAAGCGACATTGGCAGGGTCTTAGTCACAAGGCGTAGAACAACCCCAGAGTGCCAGGCCAGGCAAAGCGACATTGGCAGGGTCTTAGTCACAAGGCGTAGAACAACCCCAGAGTGCCAGGCCAGGCAAAGCGACATTGGCAGGGTCTTAGTCACAAGGCGTAGAACAACCCCAGTGTCAGGCCAGGCGAAGCGACATTGGCAGGGTCTCAGTGCTGTGATCAGCTGTTCTTCTGCTTAGCTACATTAGCACTTCCCCCGCTCCCCCGCTCTCTCGGTCTCTCCCTGTCTCTCCCTGTCTTTCTTTCTCTCTCCCTCTCAGCCCTTGGCACCACCCTCTGCCCATCACACACTTGCTCTCAGACAGGGGGAAGCCCCAATGGTCAATGAATGATGCCACATAACGCACATCTGTCATGTCATATTTTGCTTGATATCCAGGAGTTATCCAGAAAGATGGTTTTCATTGTTGATACTGTATGCTGAAACCAAAATTATTATGTCTTTATTTGAATTTTTGTGAAGACCAAATATTCTTCATACTTTCTTGTAGTAGATGATTGTCTGCACAGTGGAGCAGATATAGTTTTTCAGAGGCAGACACAAGGCGTGACAGTGACCACCTTAAGGGAATGGGTATACCTTGCATCTAAACTGAACAAAAACGAGATCGAAATCCTGATGAGATCCTGAGGCCCATTGTCGTGCCATTCATCCGCCGCCATCACCTCATGTTTCAGCATGATAATGCACGGCCCCATGTCGCAAGGATCTGCACACAATTCCTGGAAGCTGAAAATGTCCCAGTTCTTCCATGGCCTGCATACTCACATGTCACCTATTGAGCATGTTTGAGATGCTCTGGATCAATGTGTACGACAGTGTGTTCTAGTTCCCGCCAATATCCAGCAACTTTGCACAGCCAAGAAGAGGGGGACAACATACCACAGGCCACAATCAACAGCCTGATCAGCTCTATGCGAAGGAGATGTGTCGCCCTGCTTGAGGCAAATGGTGGACACACCAGATCCTGACGGATTTTCTGATCCAGGCCGTTACCTAAAGGTATTTCTGAACAACAGATGCATATCTGTATTCCCAATGTGAAATCCATAGATTATGGCTAATATTTTTTTTTCAATTGACTGATTTCCTTATATGAACTGTAACTCAGTAAAATCGTTGAAATTGTTGCATGTTGCGTTTATATTTTTGTTCAGTATACATAGTCATGATGAAAGTGAACTTTGTCTATCGGTTTACTGTCCCCATAGTGTGACCAATTAACCAATTTAAGTAAAGGACAATTTCCTAGGCCTCACACATGGCTATAGATAGCCGCGGGGCGCACTAGAGAAAACAGATTAGCACATTAGCTTAGTGGGGGCTGAAGGGGGACCTCTGGCCTAGGCTGTGCTGCCTCCAGGCTGAGGTCTGCTGGCTGTCTGGGTATCAGAGCATCTGCCCATCACTGATGTCACTCTGCTCTATCATCCTCCGCTCTCTCTGCATGTGACGGAGGGCCTTTAGAGTCTATAATCAACTGCTCCTCCTCCCTCTCTCTTTCCCTTTCGCTCTCGCTCTTTTTCTGCCTCTACATTCACACCTCCCTTTCTACAAATGCATGTTTGTACTGAAGATTTGGGCTGTAAGCATGCACCTGTTGTTAGTGTTTTTTGTAGCTTTTTTTTAATGAACGCATCATAGTAGAAAATTGCAATATGCTCAGAACAGGGCAGCACGGCTGGCCCTTGGATGTACACAGAGAGCTAATATTAATAATATGCATGTCAATCTCTCCTGGCTGAAAGTGGAGGAGAGATTGACTTCATCACTACTTTTATTTATGAGAGGTATTGACATGTTGAATGCATCGAGCTGTCTGTCTAAACTACTGGCACACAGCTCGGACACCCATCCATAGCCCACAAGACATGCCACAAGAGGTCTCTTCACAGTCCCCAAGTCCAGAAGAGACTGTGGGAGGCACACAGTACTATAGAGAGTCATGACTACATGGAAATCTATTCCACATCAAGTAACTGACACAAGCAGTAAAATTTGAAGAAAAAAAAACAGACAAAAAAAACACCTTATGGAACAACGGGGACTGTGAAGTAACACAAACATTGGCACAGACACATGCATACACACACACGGACACACACACGATAACATACATGGATTTAGTACTGTAGATATGTGGTAGTGGTGGAGTAGCGGCCTGAGGGCACACAGTGTGTTGTGAAATCTGTGAATGTATTGTAATGTTTTTAAAATTGTATAATCTGCCTTAATTTTGCTGGACCCCAGGAAGATTAGCTGCTGCTTTGGCAGCAGCTAATGGGGATCCATAATAAATACAAATACAGCGTATTATATTTCACATTATTTTAAAAGTGAAATATCTATGTCCAATCAGACTACACAAAGAAAAGCTCTGGAACAGTTGAATGGCTTTATTGGCTCTGTCAGTGAAGTTCTGGTTCAGTGGTCGGGTGCCTCGCTGTTCGGCAGAGGTGTGGGACTGTGGGAGGAGAGATATGGCCCTGTCTGGAACCCAGGTGTGCTGAAGGAAGCTGTTAAATTTGGTCATTACTCCTGTAATAGTGCTTTACGGTCAGCACCGAGAGGTCTCGTGTGTTACAGACCCAGTGGCTCCAGGGAGAGCAAGGATGGAGAGAAGGACCCAGGCATCACTTGTCAGGTTGACGTGAGGATGATATAAAAACAACGTCCAGCGTAGTGGATAATGCTGGTGATGGATGGCCGGACCGACGTCCAAACACCCAGCTGAAGGATTGAAGGATTAGAGAAATCACCGAGTGTAATGAGTAGGAAGGAGGAATGATGATGGAAAGGGATAAGATAGATATAAAGTGTTATTGTGTCTTTTGTTTTGAGTATCTGACTCTCTGGGTCTGTTGTTGGAGAATCTGACTCTCTGTGTCTGTTGTTGGAGTATCTGTCTCTCTGTGTCTGTTGTTGGAGTATCTGACTTTCTGTGACTGTTGTTTGAGTATCTGACTCTCTGTGACTGTTGTTGGAGTATCTGACTCTCTGTGACTGTTGTTGGAGTATCTGACTCTCTGTGACTGTTGTTGGAGAATCTGACTCTCTGTGTCTGTTGTTGGAGTATCTGACTCTCTGTGTCTGTTGTTGGAGTATCTGACTTTCTGTGACTGTTGTTGGAGTATCTGACTCTCTGTGTCTGTTGGAGTATCTGACTCTCTGTGACTGTTGTTGGAGAATCTGACTCTCTGTGTCTGTTGTTGGAGTATCTGTCTCTCTGTGTCTGTTGTTGGAGTATCTGTCTCTCTGTGTCTGTTGTTGGAGTATCTGACTCTCTGTGTCTGTTGTTGGAGTATCTGACTTTCTGTCACTGTTGTTTGAGTATCTGACTCTCTGTGTCTGTTGTTGGAGTATCTGACTCTCTGTGACTGTTGTTGGAGTATCTGACACTCTATGTCTGTTGTTGGAGTATCTGACTCTTTTTGTCGGTTGTTGGCGTATCTGACTCTCTGTGACTGTGGTTGGAGTATCTGACTCTCTGTGTCTGTTGTTGGAGAATTTGACTCTCTGTGACTGTTGTTGGAGTATCTGACTCTGTCTGTTGTTTGAGTATCTGATTCTCCGTGTCTGTTGGAGTATCTGACTCTTTGTGTGTGTTATTGGAGTATCTGATTCTCTGTGTCTGTTGTTGGAGTATCTGACTCTCTGTGACTGTTGTTGGAGTATCTGACACTCTGTGTCTGTTGGAGTTTCTGACTCTCTGTGTGTGTTGTTGGAGAATCTGACTCTCTGTGTGTGTTATTGGAGTATCTGATTCTCTGTGTCTGTTGTTGGAGAATCTGACTATCTGTGCCTGTTGTTGGAGTATCTGACTCTCTGTGACTGTTGTTGGAGTATCTGACTCTCTGTGACTGTTGTTGGAGTATCTGACTCTCTATGTCTGTTGTTGGAGTATCTGACTCTCTTTGTCTCTTGTTGGAGTATCTGACACTCTGTGACTGTTGTTGGAGTATCTGACTCTCTGTGTCTGTTGTTGGAGTATCTGACTCTCTTTGTCGGTTGTTGGAGTATCTGACTCTCTGTGACTGTGGTTGGAGTATCTGACTCTCTGTGTCTGTTGTTGGAGAATTTGACTCTCTGTGACTGTTGTTGGAGTATCTGATTCTCCGTGTCTGTTGGAGTATCTGACTCTTTGTGTGTGTTATTGGAGTATCTGACTCTTTGTGTGTGTTATTGGAGTATCTGACTCTGTGTTTCTGTTGTTGGAGAATCTGACTCTCTGTGCCTGTTGTTGGAGTATCTGACTCTCTGTGACTGTTGTTGGAGTATCTGACTCTCTGTGACTGTTGTTGGAGTATCTGACACTCTGTGACTGTTGTTGGAGTATCTGACTCTCTGTGTCTGTTGTTGGAGTATCTGACTTCCTGTGACTGTTGTTTGAGTATCTGACTCTCTGTGACTGTTGTTGGAGTATCTGACTCTCTGTGTCTGTTGGAGTATCTGACTCTCTGTGACTGTTGTTGGATAATCTGACTCTCTGTGTCTGTTGTTGGAGTATCTGTCTCTCTGTGTCTGTTGTTAGAGTATCTGACTCTCTGTGTCTGTTGTTGGAGTATCTGACTTTCTGTGACTGTTGTTGGAGTATCTGACTCTCTGTGTCTGTTGGAGTATCTGACTCTCTGTGACTGTTGTTGGAGAATCTGACTCTCTGTGTCTGTTGTTGGAGTATCTGTCTCTCTGTGTCTGTTGTTGGAGTATCTGACTTTCTGTGACTGTTGTTTGAGTATCTGACTCTCTGTGACTGTTGTTGGAGTATCTGACTCTCTGTGACTGTTGTTGGAGTATCTGACTCTCTGTGACTGTTGTTGGAGTATCTGACTCTCTGTGACTGTTGTTGGAGAATCTGACTCTCTGTGTCTGTTGTTGGAGTATCTGTCTCTCTGTGTCTGTTGTTGGAGTATCTGTCTCTCTGTGTCTGTTGTTGGAGTATCTGACTCTCTGTGTCTGTTGTTGGAGTATCTGACTTTCTGTGACTGTTGTTGGAGTATCTGACTCTCTGTGTCTGTTGGAGTATCTGACTCTCTGTGACTGTTGTTGGAGAATCTGACTCTCTGTGTCTGTTGTTGGAGTATCTGTCTCTCTGTGTCTGTTGTTGGAGTATCTGTCTCTCTGTGTCTGTTGTTGGAGTATCTGACTCTCTGTGTCTGTTGTTGGAGTATCTGACTCTCTGTCACTGTTGTTTGAGTATCTGACTCTCTGTGTCTGTTGTTGGAGTATCTGACTCTCTGTGACTGTTGTTGGAGTATCTGACACTCTATGTCTGTTGTTGGAGTATCTGACTCTCTTTGTCTCTTGTTGGAGTATCTGACACTCTGTAACTGTTGTTGGAGTATCTGACTCTCTGTGTCTGTTGTTGGAGTATCTGACTCTTTTTGTCGGTTGTTGGCGTATCTGACTCTCTGTGACTGTTGTTGGAGTATCTGACACTCTGTGACTGTTGTTGGAGTATCTGACTCTCTGTGTCTGTTGTTGGAGTATCTGACTCTCTTTGTCGGTTGTTGGAGTATCTGACTCTCTGTGACTGTGGTTGGAATATCTGACTCTCTGTGTCTGTTGTTGGAGTATCTGACACTCTGTGTCTGTTGGAGTTTCTGACTCTCTGTGTGTGTTGTTGGAGAATCTGACTCTCTGTGTGTGTTATTGGAGTATCTGATTCTCTGTGTCTGTTGTTGGAGAATCTGACTATCTGTGCCTGTTGTTGGAGTATCTGACTCTCTGTGACTGTTGTTGGAGTATCTGACTCTCTGTGACTGTTGTTGGAGTATCTGACTCTCTATGTCTGTTGTTGGAGTATCTGACTCTCTTTGTCTCTTGTTGGAGTATCTGACACTCTGTGACTGTTGTTGGAGTATCTGACTCTCTGTGTCTGTTGTTGGAGTATCTGACTCTCTTTGTCGGTTGTTGGCGTATCTGACTCTCTGTGACTGTGGTTGGAGTATCTGACTCTCTGTGTCTGTTGTTGGAGAATTTGACTCTCTGTGACTGTTGTTGGAGTATCTGACTCTGTCTGTTGTTTGAGTATCTGATTCTCCGTGTCTGTTGGAGTATCTGACTCTTTGTGTGTGTTATTGGAGTATCTGACTCTGTGTGTCTGTTGTTGGAGAATCTGACTCTCTGTGCCTGTTGTTGGATTATCTGACTCTCTGTGACTGTTGTTGGAGTATCTGACTCTCTGTGACTGTTGTTGGAGTATCTGACACTCTGTGACTGTTGTTGGAGTATCTGACTCTCTGTGTCTGTTGTTGGAGTATCTGACTCTCTTTGTCGGTTGTTGGAGTATCTGACTCTCTGTGACTGTGGTTGGAATATCTGACTCTCTGTGTCTGTTGTTGGAGAATTTGACTCTCTGTGACTGTTGGAGTTTCTGACTCTCTGTGTGTGTTGTTGGAGAATCTGACTCTCTGTGTGTGTTATTGGAGTATCTGATTCTCTGTGTCTGTTGTTGGAGTATCTGACTCTCTGTGACTGTTGTTGGAGTATCTGACACTCTGTGTCTGTTGGAGTTTCTGACTCTCTGTGTGTGTTGTTGGAGAATCTGACTCTCTGTGTGTGTTATTGGAGTATCTGATTCTCTGTGTCTGTTGTTGGAGAATCTGACTATCTGTGTCTGTTGTTGGAGTATCTGTCTCTCTGTGTCTGTTGTTGGAGTATCTGACTCTCTGTGTCTGTTGTTGGAGTATCTGACTTTCTGTCACTGTTGTTTGAGTATCTGACTCTCTGTGTCTGTTGTTGGAGTATCTGACTCTCTGTGACTGTTGTTGGAGTATCTGACTCTCTGTGACTGTTGTTGGAGTATCTGACTCTCTGTGACTGTTGTTGGAGAATCTGACTCTCTGTGTCTGTTGTTGGAGTATCTGTCTCTCTGTGTCTGTTGTTGGAGTATCTGTCTCTCTGTGTCTGTTGTTGGAGTATCTGACTCTCTGTGTCTGTTGTTGGAGTATCTGACTCTCTGTGACTGTTGTTGGAGTATCTGACTCTCTGTGTCTGTTGGAGTATCTGACTCTCTGTGACTGTTGTTGGAGAATCTGACTCTCTGTGTCTGTTGTTGGAGTATCTGTCTCTCTGTGTCTGTTGTTGGAGTATCTGTCTCTCTGTGTCTGTTGTTGGAGTATCTGACTCTCTGTGTCTGTTGTTGGAGTATCTGACTTTCTGTCACTGTTGTTTGAGTATCTGACTCTCTGTGTCTGTTGTTGGAGTATCTGACTCTCTGTGACTGTTGTTGGAGTATCTGACTCTCTGTGACTGTTGTTGGAGTATCTGACTCTCTATGTCTGTTGTTGGAGTATCTGACTCTCTTTGTCTCTTGTTGGAGTATCTGACACTCTGTGACTGTTGTTGGAGTATCTGACTCTCTGTGTCTGTTGTTGGAGTATCTGACTCTCTTTGTCGGTTGTTGGAGTATCTGACTCTCTGTGACTGTGGTTGGAGTATCTGACTCTCCGTGTCTGTTGTTGGAGAATTTGACTCTCTGTGACTGTTGTTGGAGTATCTGACTCTGTCTGTTGTTTGAGTATCTGATTCTCCGTGTCTGTTGGAGTATCTGACTCTTTGTGTGTGTTATTGGAGTATCTGACTCTGTGTTTCTGTTGTTGGAGAATCTGACTCTCTGTGCCTGTTGTTGGAGTATCTGACTCTCTGTGACTGTTGTTGGAGTATCTGACTCTCTGTGACTGTTGTTGGAGTATCTGACACTCTGTGACTGTTGTTGGAGTATCTGACTCTCTGTGTCTGTTGTTGGAGTATCTGACTTTCTGTGACTGTTGTTTGAGTATCTGACTCTCTGTGACTGTTGTTGGAGTATCTGACTCTCTGTGTCTGTTGGAGTATCTGACTCTCTGTGACTGTTGTTGGATAATCTGACTCTCTGTGTCTGTTGTTGGAGTATCTGTCTCTCTGTGTCTGTTGTTGGAGTATCTGTCTCTCTGTGTCTGTTGTTAGAGTATCTGACTCTCTGTGTCTGTTGTTGGAGTATCTGACTTTCTGTGCCTGTTGTTGGATTATCTGACTCTCTGTGACTGTTGTTGGAGTATCTGACTCTCTGTGTCTGTTGTTGGAGTATCTGACTCTCTTTGTCGGTTGTTGGAGTATCTGACTCTCTGTGACTGTGGTTGGAATATCTGACTCTCTGTGTCTGTTGTTGGAGAATTTGACTCTCTGTGACTGTTGGAGTTTCTGACTCTCTGTGTCTGTTGTTGGAGTATCTGACTCTCTTTGTCGGTTGTTGGAGTATCTGACTCTCTGTGACTGTGGTTGGAGTATCTGACTCTCTGTGTCTGTTGTTGGAGAATTTGACTCTCTGTGACTGTTGTTGGAGTATCTGATTCTCCGTGTCTGTTGGAGTATCTGACTCTTTGTGTGTGTTATTGGAGTATCTGACTCTTTGTGTGTGTTATTGGAGTATCTGACTCTGTGTTTCTGTTGTTGGAGAATCTGACTCTCTGTGCCTGTTGTTGGAGTATCTGACTCTCTGTGACTGTTGTTGGAGTATCTGACTCTCTGTGACTGTTGTTGGAGTATCTGACACTCTGTGACTGTTGTTGGAGTATCTGACTCTCTGTGTCTGTTGTTGGAGTATCTGACTTCCTGTGACTGTTGTTTGAGTATCTGACTCTCTGTGACTGTTGTTGGAGTATCTGACTCTCTGTGTCTGTTGGAGTATCTGACTCTCTGTGACTGTTGTTGGATAATCTGACTCTCTGTGTCTGTTGTTGGAGTATCTGTCTCTCTGTGTCTGTTGTTAGAGTATCTGACTCTCTGTGTCTGTTGTTGGAGTATCTGACTTTCTGTGACTGTTGTTGGAGTATCTGACTCTCTGTGTCTGTTGGAGTATCTGACTCTCTGTGACTGTTGTTGGAGAATCTGACTCTCTGTGTCTGTTGTTGGAGTATCTGTCTCTCTGTGTCTGTTGTTGGAGTATCTGACTTTCTGTGACTGTTGTTTGAGTATCTGACTCTCTGTGACTGTTGTTGGAGTATCTGACTCTCTGTGACTGTTGTTGGAGTATCTGACTCTCTGTGACTGTTGTTGGAGTATCTGACTCTCTGTGACTGTTGTTGGAGTATCTGACTCTCTGTGACTGTTGTTGGAGAATCTGACTCTCTGTGTCTGTTGTTGGAGTATCTGTCTCTCTGTGTCTGTTGTTGGAGTATCTGTCTCTCTGTGTCTGTTGTTGGAGTATCTGACTCTCTGTGTCTGTTGTTGGAGTATCTGACTTTCTGTGACTGTTGTTGGAGTATCTGACTCTCTGTGTCTGTTGGAGTATCTGACTCTCTGTGACTGTTGTTGGAGAATCTGACTCTCTGTGTCTGTTGTTGGAGTATCTGTCTCTCTGTGTCTGTTGTTGGAGTATCTGTCTCTCTGTGTCTGTTGTTGGAGTATCTGACTCTCTGTGTCTGTTGTTGGAGTATCTGACTCTCTGTCACTGTTGTTTGAGTATCTGACTCTCTGTGTCTGTTGTTGGAGTATCTGACTCTCTGTGACTGTTGTTGGAGTATCTGACACTCTATGTCTGTTGTTGGAGTATCTGACTCTCTTTGTCTCTTGTTGGAGTATCTGACACTCTGTAACTGTTGTTGGAGTATCTGACTCTCTGTGTCTGTTGTTGGAGTATCTGACTCTTTTTGTCGGTTGTTGGCGTATCTGACTCTCTGTGACTGTTGTTGGAGTATCTGACACTCTGTGACTGTTGGTGTATCTGACTCTCTGTGTCTGTTGTTGGAGTATCTGACTCTCTTTGTCGGTTGTTGGAGTATCTGACTCTCTGTGACTGTGGTTGGAATATCTGACTCTCTGTGTCTGTTGTTGGAGTATCTGACACTCTGTGTCTGTTGGAGTTTCTGACTCTCTGTGTGTGTTGTTGGAGAATCTGACTCTCTGTGTGTGTTATTGGAGTATCTGATTCTCTGTGTCTGTTGTTGGAGAATCTGACTATCTGTGCCTGTTGTTGGAGTATCTGACTCTCTGTGACTGTTGTTGGAGTATCTGACTCTCTGTGACTGTTGTTGGAGTATCTGACTCTCTATGTCTGTTGTTGGAGTATCTGACTCTCTTTGTCTCTTGTTGGAGTATCTGACACTCTGTGACTGTTGTTGGAGTATCTGACTCTCTGTGTCTGTTGTTGGAGTATCTGACTCTCTTTGTCGGTTGTTGGCGTATCTGACTCTCTGTGACTGTGGTTGGAGTATCTGACTCTCTGTGTCTGTTGTTGGAGAATTTGACTCTCTGTGACTGTTGTTGGAGTATCTGACTCTGTCTGTTGTTTGAGTATCTGATTCTCCGTGTCTGTTGGAGTATCTGACTCTTTGTGTGTGTTATTGGAGTATCTGACTCTGTGTCTCTGTTGTTGGAGAATCTGACTCTCTGTGCCTGTTGTTGGATTATCTGACTCTCTGTGACTGTTGTTGGAGTATCTGACTCTCTGTGACTGTTGTTGGAGTATCTGACACTCTGTGACTGTTGTTGGAGTATCTGACTCTCTGTGTCTGTTGTTGGAGTATCTGACTCTCTTTGTCGGTTGTTGGAGTATCTGACTCTCTGTGACTGTGGTTGGAATATCTGACTCTCTGTGTCTGTTGTTGGAGAATTTGACTCTCTGTGACTGTTGGAGTTTCTGACTCTCTGTGTGTGTTGTTGGAGAATCTGACTCTCTGTGTGTGTTATTGGAGTATCTGATTCTCTGTGTCTGTTGTTGGAGTATCTGACTCTCTGTGACTGTTGTTGGAGTATCTGACACTCTGTGTCTGTTGGAGTTTCTGACTCTCTGTGTGTGTTGTTGGAGAATCTGACTCTCTGTGTGTGTTATTGGAGTATCTGATTCTCTGTGTCTGTTGTTGGAGAATCTGACTATCTGTGCCTGTTGTTGGAGTATCTGACTCTCTGTGACTGTTGTTGGAGTATCTGACTCTCTGTGACTGTTGTTGGAGTATCTGACTCTCTATGTCTGTTGTTGGAGTATCTGACTCTCTTTGTCTCTTGTTGGAGTATCTGACACTCTGTGACTGTTGTTGGAGTATCTGACTCTCTGTGTCTGTTGTTGGAGTATCTGACTCTCTTTGTCTGTTGTTTGAGTATCTGAGTCTCTGTGACTGTGGTTGGAGTATCTGACTCTCTGTGTCTGTTGTTGGAGAATTTGACTCTCTGTGACTGTTGTTGGAGTATCTGACTCTGTCTGTTGTTTGAGTATCTGATTCTCCGTGTCTGTTGGAGTATCTGACTCTTTGTGTGTATTATTGGAGTATCTGACTCTGTGTTTCTGTTGTTGGAGAATCTGACTCTCTGTGCCTGTTGTTGGAGTATCTGACTCTCTGTGACTGTTGTTGGAGTATCTGACTCTCTGTTGTGTATCTCTGGACTGTTGTTGGAGTAATTCTGCTCCTCTGTGGTCTGTTGTTTGGAGTATCTGACTTCTGTGACTGTTGTTTGAGTATCTGACTCTCTGTGACTGTTGTTGGAGTATCTGACTCTCTGTGTATGTTGTTATCGACTCTCTGTGACTGTTTGTTGGATAATCTGACTCTCTGTGTCTGTTGTTGGAGTATCTGTCTCTCTGTGTCTGTGTTGGAGTATCTCTCTCTGTGTCTGTTGTTAGAGTATCTGACTCTCTGTGTCTGTTGTTGGAGTATCTGACTTTCTGTGACTGTTGGTTGGTATCTGACTCTCTGTGTCTGTTGGAGTATCTGACTCTCTGTGACTGTTGTTGGAGAATCTGACTCTCTGTGTCTGTTGTTGGAGTATCTGTCCTCTCTGTGTCTGTTGTTGGAGTATCTGACTTTCTGTGACTGTTGTTTGAGTATCTGACTCTCTGTGACTGTTGTTGGAGTATCTGACTCTCTGTGACTGTTGTTGGAGTATCTGACTCTCTGTGACTGTTGTTGGAGAATCTGACTCTCTGTGTCTGTTGTTGAGTATCTGTCTCTCTGTGTCTGTTGTTGGAGTATCTGTCTCTCTGTGTCTGTTGTTGGAGTATCTGCACCTCTGTGTCTGTTTTGGAGTATCTGACTCTCTGTGACTGTTGTTGGAGTATCTGACTCTCTGTGTCTTTTGGAGTATCTGACTCTCTGTGACTGTTGTTGGAGAATCTGACTCTCTGTGTCTGTTGTTGGAGTATCTGTCTCTCTGTGTCTGTTGTTGAGTATCTGTCTCTCGTGTTCTGTTGTTGGAGTATCTGACTCTCTGTGTCTGTTGTTGGAGTATCTGACTTCTGTCACTGTTGTTTGAGTATCTGACTCTCTGTGTCTGTGTTTGGAGTATCTGACTCTCTGTGACTGTTGTTGGAGTATCTGACTCTCTGTGACTGTTGTTGGAGTATCTGACTCTTGTGCTGTTGTTGGAGAATCTGACTCTCTGTGTCTGTTGTTGGAGTATCTGTCTCTCTGTGTCTGTTGTTGGAGTATCTGTCTCTCTGTGTCTGTTGTTGTAGTATCTGACTCTCTGTGTCTGTTGTTGGAGTATCTGACTCTCTGTGACTGTTGTTGGAGTATCTGACTCTCTGTGTCTGTTGGAGTATCTGACTCTCTGTGACTGTTGTTGGAGAATCTGACTCTCTGTTCCTGTTTGTTGGAGTATCTGTCTCTCTGTGTCTGTTGTTGGAGTTATCTGTCTCTCTGTGTCTGTTTGTTGGAGTATCTGACTCTCTGTGTCTGTTTTTGGAGTATCTGACTTTCTGTCACTGTTGTTGAGTATCTGACTCTCTGTTCTGTTGTTGGAGTATCTGACTCTCTGTGACTGTTGTTGGAGTATCTGACTCTCTGTGACTGTTGTTGGAGTATCTGACTCTTATGTCTGTTGTTGGAGTATCTGACTCTCTGTGACTGTTGTTGGAGTATCTGACTCTCTGTTGTCTGTTGTTGGAGTATCTGACTGGCTTTGTCGGTTGTTGGCGTATCTGACTCTCTGTGACTGTGGTTGGAATATCTGACTCTCTGTGTCTGTTGTTGGAGAATTTGACTCTCTGTGACTGTTTGGAGTTTTCTGACTCTCTGTGTGGTGTTGTTGGAGAATCTGACTCTCTGTGTGTGTTATGGGTATCTGATTCTCTGTGTCTGTTGTTGGAGTATCTGACTCTCTGTGACTGTTGTTGGAGTATCTGACACTCTGTGTCTGTGGAGTTTCTGACTCTCTGTGTGTGTTGTTGGGAATCTGACTCTCTGTGTGTGTTATTGGAGTATCTGATTCTCTGTGTCTGTTGTTGGAAATCTGACTATCTGTGCTGTTGTTGGAGTATCTGACTCTCTGTGACTGTTGTTGGAGTATCTGACTCTCTGTGCTGTTGTTGGAGTATCTGACTCTCTGTGTCTGTTGTTGGAGTATCTGCCTCTCTTTGTCTCTTGTTGGAGTATCTGACACTCTGTGACTGTTGTTGGAGTATCTGACTCTCTGTGTCTGTTGTTGGAGTATCTGACTCTCTTTGTCGGTTGTTGGAGTATCTGACTCTCTGTGACTGTGGTTGGAGTATCTGACTCTCTGTGTCTGTTGTTGGAGAATTTGACTCTCTGTGACTGTTGTTGGAGTATCTATTCTCCGTGTCTGTTGGAGTATCTGACTCTTTGTGTGTGTTATTGGAGTATCTGACTCTTTGTGTGTGTTTATTGGAGTATCTGACTCTGTGTTTCTGTTGTTGGAGAATCTGACTCTCTGTGCCTGTTGTTGGAGTATCTGACTCTCTGTGACTGTTGTTGGAGTATCTGACTCTCTGTGACTGTTGTTGGAGTATCTGACACTCTGTGACTGTTGTTGGATGTATCTGACTCTCTGTGTCTGTTGTTGGAGTATCTGACTTCTGTGACTTTGTTTTGAGTATCTGACTCTCTGTGACTGTTGTTGGAGTATCTGACTCTCTGTGTCTTGTTGGAGTATCTGACTCTCTGTGACGGTTTGGATAATCTGACTCTCTGTGTCTGTTGTTGGAGTATCTGTCTCTCTGTGTCTGTTTTAGAGTATCTGACTCTCTGTGTCTGTTGTTGTAGTATCTGACTTTCTGTGACTGTTGTTGGAGTATCTGACTCTCTGTGTCTGTTGGAGTATCTGACTCTCCTGTGACTGTTGTTGGAGAATCTGACTCTCTTGTGTCTGTTGTTGGGTATCTGTCTCTCTGTGTCTGTTTTGTTGAGTATCTGACTTTCTGTCTGTTGTTTGAGTATCTGACTCTCTGTGACTGTTGTTGGAGTATCTGACTCTCTGTGACTGTTGTTGGAGTATCTGACTCTCTGTGACTGTTGTTGGAGTATCTGACTCCTGTGACTGTTGTTGGAGTATCTGACTCTCTGTGACTGTTGTTGGAGAATCTGACTTCTGTGTCTGTTGTTGGAGTATCTGTCTCTCTGTTTCTGTTGTTGGAGTATCTGTCTCTCTGTGTCTGTTGTTGGAGTATCTGACTCCTGTGTCTGTTGTTGGAGTATCTGACTTCTGTGACTGTTGTTGGAGTATCTGACTCTCTGTGTCTGTTGGAGTATCTGACTCTCTGTGACTGTTGTTGAGAATCTGACTCTCTGTGTCTGTTGTTGGAGTATCTGTCTCTCTGTGTCTGTTGTTGGAGTATCTGTCTCTCTGTGTCTGTTGTTGGAGTTCTGACTCTCTGTGTCTGTTGTTGGAGTATCTGACTCTCTGTCACTGTTGTTTGAGTATCTGACTCTCTGTGTCTGTTGGTTGGAGTATCTGACTCTCTGTGACTGTTGTTGGAGTATCTGACACTCTATGGTCTGTTGTTGGAGTATCTGACTCTCTTTGTCTCTTGTTGGAGTATCTGACACTCTGTAACTGTTGTTGGAGTATCTGACTCTCTGTGTCTGTTGTTGGGTATGTCGACTCTTTTTGTCGGTTGTTGGGGTATCTGACTCTCTGTGACTGTTGTTGGAGTATCTGACACTCTGTGACTGTTGTTGCAGTATCTGACTCTCTGTTCTGTTGTTGGAGTATCTGACTCTCTTTGTCGGTGTTGTTGGAGTATCTGACTCTCTGTGACTGTGGTTGGAATATCTGACTCTCTGTGTCTGTTGTTGGAGTATCTGACACTCTGTGTCTGTTGGAGTTTCTGACTCTCTGTGTGTGTGTTGGAGAATCTGACTCTCTGTGTGTGTTATGGAGTATCTGATTCTCTGTGTCTGTTGTTGGAGAATCTGACTATCTGTCCTGTTGTTGGAGTATCTGACTCTCTGTGACTGTTGTTGGAGTATCTGACTCTCTGTGACTGTTGTTGAGTATCTGACTCTCTATGTCTGTTGTTGGAGTATCTGACTCTCTTTGTCTCTTGTTGGAGTATCTGACACTCTGTGACTGTTGGGGAGTATCTGACTCTCTGTGTCTGTTGTTGGAGTATCTGACTCTCTTTGTCGGTTGTTGGCGTATCTGACTCTCTGTGACTGTGGTTGGAGTATCTGACTCTCTGTGTCTGTTGTTGGAGAATTTGACTCTCTGTGACTGTTTTGGAGTATCTGACTCTGTCTGTTGTTTGAGTATCTGATTCTCCGTGTCTGTTGGAGTATCTGACTCTTTGTGTGTGTTATTGGAGTATCTGACTCTGTGTCTCTGTTGTTGGAGAATCTGACTCTCTGTGCCTGTTGTTGGATTATCTGACCTCTGTGACTGTTGTTGGAGTATCTGACTCTCTGTGACTGTTGTTGGAGTATCTGACACTCTGTGACTGTTGTTGGAGTATCTGACTCTCTGTGTCTGTTGTTGGAGTATCTGACTCTCTTTGTCGGTTGTTGGAGTATCTGACTCTCTGTGACTGTGGTTGGAATATCTGACTCTCTGTGTCTGTTGTTGGAGAATTTGACTCTCTGTGACTGTTGGAGTTTCTGACTCTCTTGTGTGTGTTGTTGGAGAATCTGACTCTCTTGTGTGTTAGGAGTATCTGATTCCTCTGTGTCTGTTGTTGGAGTATCTGACTCTCTGTGACTGTTGTTGGAGTATCTGACACTCTGTGTCTGTTGTGAGTTTCTGACTCTCTGTGTGTGTTGTTGAGAATCTGACTCTCTGTGTGTGTTATTGGAGTATCTGATTCTCTGTGTCTGTTGTTGGAGAATCTGACTTCTGTGCCTGTTGTTGGAGTATCTGACTCTCTGTGACTGTTGTTGGAGTATCTGACTCTCTTGTGACTTTGTGTGGAGTATCTGACTCCTTGTCTGTTGTTGGAGTATCTGACTCTCTTTGTCTTTGTTGAGTATCTGACACTCTGTGACTGTTGTTGGAGTGTCTGACTCTCTGTCTGTTGTTGGAGTATCTGACTCTCTTTGTCTGTTGTTTGAGTATCTGAGTCTCTGTGACTGTGGTTGGAGTATCTGACTCTCTGTGTCTGTTGTTGGAGAATTTGACTCTCTGTGACTGTTGTTGGAGTATCTGACCTCTGTCTGTTTTTGAGTATCTGATTCTCCGTGTCTGTTGGAGTATCTGACTCTTTGTGTGTTTATGGAGTATCTGACTCTGTGTTTCTGTTGTTGGAGAATCTACTCTCGTGCCTGTTGTTGGAGTATCTGACTCTCTGTGACTGTTGTTGGAGTATCTGACTCTCTGTGATGTTGTTGGAGTATCTGACACTCTGTGACTGTGTTGGAGTATCTGACTCTCTGTGTCTGTTGTTGGAGTATCTGACTTCTGTGACTGTTGTTTGAGTATCTGACTCTCTGTGACTGTTGTTGGATTATCTGACTCTCTGTGTCTGTTGGAGTATCTGACTCTCTGTGACTGTTGTTTGGAGTAATCTGACTCTCTGTTCTGTTGTTGGAGTATCTGTCTCTCTGTGTCTGTTGTGGAGTATCTGTCTCTCTGTGTTCTGTTGTTGAGTATCTGACTCTCTGTGTCTGTTGTTGAGTATCTGACTTTCTGTGACTGTTGTTGGAGTATCGACTCTCTGTGTCTGTTTGGAGTATCTGACTCTCTGTGACTGTTGTTGGAGATCTGACTCTCTGTGTCTGTTGTTGGAGTATCTGTCTCTCTTTGTCTGTTGTTGTTGTTGGAGTAGCTGGCTCTCTCGGTCTGTTGTTG